>NC_067495.1:63004126-63131210 GCF_947179515.1 Apodemus sylvaticus | reverse complement strand
AAATCATCAAACTCAGGGCTGAAATCAAACAAGTGGAAACAAAGAGAACCATACAAAGAATCAACGACTCCAGGAGCTGGTTCTTTGAGAAAAATCAACAAGATAAATAAACCCTTAGCCAGACTGACTAAAGGGCACAGAGAAAGTATCCAAATTAACAAAATTAGAAATGAAAAGGGAGATATAACAACAGAAACTGAGGAAATCCAAAAAACTCATCAGATCCTACTATAAAAGCCTATACTCAACACAACTGGAGAATCTGGAGGAAATGGACAATTTCCTAGACAGATACCAAATACCAAAATTAAATCAGGACCAAATAGATCATCTAAACAGTCCCATAACCCCTAAAGAAATAGAAGGGGTCCATAGAAAGTCTTCCAACCAAAAAAAGCACAGGACCAGATGGTTTCAGTGCAGAGTTCTATCAGACCTTCAAAGAAGACCTAACACCAATACTCTTCAAAGTATTCCACAAAATAGAAACAGAAGGAATACTACCCAATTCCTTCTACGAAGCCACAATTACACTGACACCAAAACCACACAAAGATCCAACAAAGAAAGAGAACTTCAGACCAATTTCCTTATGAACATCGAAGCAAAAATACTCAATAAAATTCTTGCCAACTGAATCAAATAACACATCAAAATGATCATCCACCATGATCAAGTAGGCTTTATCCCAGGGATGCAGGGTTGGTTCAATATATGGAAATCCATCAATGCAATCCACTACATGAACAAACACAAAGAAAAAAACCACATGGTCATTTCATTGGATGCTGAAAAAGCATTTGACAAAATTCAGCATCCTTTCATGCTTAAAGTCTTGGAAATAACAGGAATTCAAGGCCCATACCTAAACGTAGTAAAAGCAATATACAGCAAACTGGTAGCCAACATCAAACTAAATGGAGAGAAACTTGAAGCAATCCCACTAAAATCAGGGACTAGACAGGGCTGCCCCCTTTCTCCTTATCTTTTCAATATCGTACTTGAGGTACTAGCTCGGGCAATTCGACAACATAAGGAGGTCAAAAGGATACAAATTGGAAAGGAAGAAGCCAAACTATCATTATTTGCAGATGATATGATAGTCTACCTACCTGACCCAAAAAACTCCACCAGAGAACTCCTACAGCTGATAAACAACTTCAGCAAAGTGGCAGGTTATAAAATCAACGCAAGCAAATCAGTAGCCTTCATATACTCAAAGGATAAGCAGGCTGAGAAAGAAATTAGGGAAATGACACCCTTCACAATAGCCACAAACAGTATAAAGTACCTTGGGGTGACTCTTACCAAACATGTGAAAGATCTGTATGACAAGAACTTCAAGACTATGAAGAAGGAAATGGAAGAAGACCTCAAAAAATGGAAAAACCTCCCATGCTCATGGATCAGCAGGATTAATATAGTTAAAACGGCCATTTTGCCAAAAGCAATATACAGATTCAACGCAATACCCATCAAAATCCCAACTCAATTCTTCATAGAGTTAGAAAGAGCAATTCTCAAATTCATCTGGAATAACAAAAAACCCAGGATAGCTAACACTATTCTCAGCAACAAAAGAAATTCTGGGGGAATCAGTATCCCTGACCTCAAGCAATACTACAGAGCAATAGTGTTAAAAACTGCATGGTATTGGTACAGTGACAGGCAGGTGGATCAATGGAACAGGATTGAAGATCCAGAAATGAACCCACACACCTATGGCCACTTGATCCTCGACAAAGGGGCTGAAAACATCTAATGGAAAAAAGATAGCCTTTTCAACAAATGGTGCTGGTTCAACTGGAGTTCAGCATGCAGAAGAATGCAAATTGATCCATCCTTGTCTCCTTGTACTAAGCTCAAATCCAAATGGATCTAGGACCTCCACATAAAGCCAGACACTCTGAAGCTATTAGAAAAGAAACTGGGGAAGACCCTTGAGGACATCGGTACAGGGAGAAAGTTTCTGAACAGAACACCAATAACGTATGCTCTAAGATAAGAATTGACAAATGGGACCTCATAAAATTACAAATTTTCTGTAAGGCAAAGGACACCATCAAAAGGACAAATCGGCAACCAACAAATTGGGAAAAGATCTTCACCAACCCTACATCAGATAGAGGGCTAATATCCAATATATACAAAGAACTCAAGAAGTTAGACCCCAGAAAACCAAATAACTCTATCAAAAAATGGGGTAAAAGAATTCTCACCTGAAGAACTTCGGATGGCTGAGAAGCATCTTAAAAAATGCTCAACTTCATTAGCCATTAGGGAAATGCAAATCAAAACAACCTTGAGATTTCACCTTACACCAGTCAGAATGGCTAAGATTAAAAATTCAGGAGATAGCCGGGCAGTGGTGGTGCATGCCTATAATCCCAGCTCTCTAGGAGGCAGAGGCAGGCGGATTTCTGAGTTTGAGGCTAGCCTGGTCTACAGAGTGAGTTCCAGGATAGCCAGGGCTATACAGAGAAACCCTGTCTCCAAAAAACCAAAAAAAAAAAAAAAAAAGAAAGAAAAAAAGAAAATCAGGAGACAGCAGGTGTTGGCGAGGATGTGGAGAAAGAGGAACACTCCTCCACTGCTGGTGGGGTTGCAAAAATTGGTACAACCACTCTGGAAATTAGTCTGGCGGTTCCTCCGAAAACTGGACACCTCACTTCCAGAAGATCCTGCTATACCACTCCTGGGCATATACCCAGAGGATTTCCCACCATGTAATAAGGATACATGCTCTACTATGTTCATAGCAGCCCTATTTATAATTGCCAGATGCTGGAAAGAACCCAGGTATCCCTCAACAGAAGAGTGGATGCAAAAAATGTGGTATATCTACACAATGGAGTACTATTCAGCCATTAGAAACAATGAATTCATGAAATTCTTAGGCAAATGGATGGAGCTGGAGAACATCATACTAAGTGAGGTAACCCAGTCTCAAAAGGTGAATCATGGTATGCACTCACTAATAAGTGGGTGTTAAACTAGAAAACTGGAATACCCAAAACATAATCCACACATCAAATGAGGTACAAGAAGAAAGGAAGAGTGGCCCCTGGTTCTGGAAAGACTCAGTGAAGCAGTATAGGGCAAAACCAGAACAGGGAAGTGGGAAGGGGTGGGAGGGAGGACGGGGGAGAGAAGGGGGCTTATGGGACTTTCGGGGAGTGGGGGGCCAGAAAAGGGGAAATCATTTGAAATGTAAATAAAAAAAATATTGAATTAAAAAAAAGAAAAAAGTTAAACCTACTGGGCAAAAAATAATAAAATAAAATAAAAATAAAATGGGGCTGGGGAGATGGCTCAGTAGGCAAAGTGCTGGCCACACAAACACGAGGACATAAGGTCAAACTCCAGCACCCATGTAAAAGCTGAGCACCCAGCAATGCCAGTGACAAGCTCGCTGGCCTTGCTGGCCCATTTCGTCATATTAGGATGCTCCAGGTTCAGTAAGAGACCTCATGTCAAAAGATACGGTAGAGAACAATTGACAAAGACACCTTATGCCACTCTCGGCCTCCACATGCACATTCATGTCAACGTGAGCACATAGGCACATACAAGGGCAACCAAATGAACACATTCCTAGAGGCTTTAACTAGAAAAATGATTCAAGAAGCAATAGAAAACATATATAACCACCAAAAATCAATCAGCAGCAGCGCATAGTGGCCCATGCCAGAGTCCCAGCACTTAGGAGACTGGGACAAGAGGATCAGGAGTTCAGGGTCAGCTTCCACCATTAGCAATTTTGAGGTCCGGGCTTTTTTTTTTTTTTTCACCTCAAAATTAGAAAGTTCAGTCTGTAATTTAAAATATTTTTTGTAAGGAAAGAACAGTATGTGTAGGTCGCTTAACCAAACAGTCAAAGGTGAATTAATTTCAGTCTTACAAAAATTCTTTCAAATAGTAAGAAAAAAAATGGAGCACTTCCCAGTTCATTTGATAAGATTAATATAACCTTAATACTCAAACCACACAGAGACATTATTGGAGTGTCTTGAGGGATAGAGAAGGATCAAAGTGAATGGCAGGCCTGACCGAGGCAGAGGGGTAGGGCCTTTAAGATCATTAAAAAAAAAAACTTAAGATTTTATTCTGAAGGAAAAAATGACAAGTGGGAATGAATTTTGACAGGACCAGAGATACAAGCATGCTCATCCTGGCTTCCGTTTTAAAGGAGACATTGGGAGACATTGGAAGAACAAAAGTAAAATCATCAGAGCTGGACAGCAATGTTGACAGGACTCCAACAGGAGGGACACTAGTTATGAAGAGCCAGAGAGTCCCTCCAGAGGGACATCTGTCACATGAGTGTAGATCTGACTTTCCTTGGAAAGAAAAAAAAAGGCCATTGATTGACAAATAATGGGGGAACCAGAACGAAACTGGCTCCTGTATGAACTATCTGCAGTCCTGTTCAGAACGTGGTCAAGGGTGTTAAGCTGGGCTTTGTTATAAGAAGCCTGCGTGTGCTCACTTACCCCATCAACAGCACTCTTCGGGAGAATGGGTTTCTGGTCGAAATCCAAAGTTTCTTGGCTGAAAAATTATTGGAAAGCTGGATAAATGACTCAGAGCACCAACTGCTCTTCCAGAGACTCCAGACTCAACTCCCAGCACCCCCACAGGGTAGCTTACTGTCATCTCTAATTCCAGTTCCAGGAGACCTAGCATCTTCTGATATTCGAGGGCACCAGGCACACATGTGGTGTACATACATACATGCAGGCAGAACAACTTATGCCCAGTAAATACAATAAATATAAAAATTAATTTTAAGAAATAAATAAAATTTTGGGAATAAATAAAAAAGGAAAAATACATCCAAGGGGGTCAGATGAGGACAGGTGTTGCTTGTTCTGTTTCTCAAGCACCAAAGGATGAGGTAATCCTTGAAGGAAATAATACTGAAGTTGTTTCAAATTCAGCAAGCACAATAGTTAAGAAGATCCCAGAAATGTTTTGGATGGCATCTATATGTCTGAAAAATAAACAGTGCAGACAAGTAAGACCTAAGTTAACCATATTGAGAGTCAGGGTCCTGGATTGTAACTATGATTTGGGATGTCTTTGGAGACAATGAAAGATGAATAATGAAAAGAACAGGTGGTAGGGAACTGTTTCCAAGTCTGTGTGAAATAGTTTCAGAATGGAAGAGTTAGGACCTCTGCAGAACTACTCAAAACAGCAATACAATTGGTGATGATTGCTATAAACAGCAAAGACTAAACAAATAAGTAAATAGATAAATGAATAAATAAATAAATAAATAAATATAGACCAATCATTTAAAGTCTCCAGAAATTGTTCCAAAGGCATATAGCAATTGGCAATCCAGTAATTCCACAAAAATCTACTGAATCTCAGAAAGGACAATGATAGTCTGAGATACCTGAGCTAGGACCCATTCCCTCACAATCATCCCCCACTCTACATTCCAGAAGTCCCACCCTAAATATACTGTTCTCAACAAGAGCCAAGAGACAGAGCCCTCTACCCAGTTCCCAGACTACATCTGATTTACCCAAAGAGCTGCAGGTAGCTGCCATCTCTCATCTTTCCCAATCCTTTGCAGAAGCTATGTGACAAGAAGTCATGTGATCAAAAGGACTGGGTCTCTCTCCCTCTACCCACATTCCACATGAAGGGCACAAGCTCTACTCTGGGCATGGCAGATTGACAGTTTAAAGGCCCTGACTATTCTAACCTCAGCTCACTCACAGGCAGAGATTTCACACAAGGAAGAGCATACCAAGAAGACCAGGCAGGAGCAGATACCCTTCAGTGCTCACGTGGATATAGGATGTCACTGATAGAAAAATGAGTTGCTATCCCTAACTCTGAGCAGTAACATGGAAGTTCTGGCCACAGGACATAAAGACAGTGAACCACTCGATGTGTTTGAGGGCTGGACATTTAGAATGAGGACTAAGGTATTCCGTGTCTAAGGGTGTTTTTTTTTTTTTTTTAAAGAAAGTTTGGTACAGAAAATTTAAGAGTACAAATACTGGTAGCTCTATGGTGCAAATAAAACAGCACGACAGTTTTGTAGTGAGAACCAGGAGACAAGACAACAAAGAGAAGCCTCCTGGTATCAGTAAACTCTAAGAGTTTAGATGTTAGGCTACACCCACTCAGCAGCAATCAGCTTAGGCCTTAGGGCAGACTGGAGCATTCCCTGAACTGTACACTGACCTATCAACACAGGGGAAATGTATCATGGGCACAAGAGGTTTGATGATGCAGTTCTGGCTAAACATTGACTGAATAATAACCTGCTGTAGCCCAAGGGGACTCCAGGGAAACCAAGCTTAAAATAAAAATCAAGCTCACCCCTGATAGTCTGGAGGACTACACTCAAGCCCCCAAGGCTTTTCATCCTCCAAAGCTATTGAAGAGGAAACTGCCAAACTCCTAATTTCTGGATGAATAGGGAGCAAAAAATATAAACTCCTGAACTGTAATAGTAAACACCAAACCAGAACCATCAGTGCTAAAACATAAAACTCTGCCTTTGGTGGTTTAAACACAGCCTTTGTAAGTGGCTTGTGCAACCCAAGAGTTAAAAGAAGAATAAACAAGAAGGCAGACCTCAGCGGGGACATCAGTGACTTCACACACTGCAGGGAGGATAGACTTCACAGAAGAAATTCATTCAGATCAGTAAACAACCAAATGACTGAGAATTTAACAGCAGCTAGGTCCCTAGTGCAAGGTGGATAAAAGCATTAACCAGAGTTCCAATACAGTATTTTAAATATCCAAGTTTCAACAAAAATTATGACATACCAAAAGGGGGGGGGCATTCATTTGAAATCTATTCTTAAAGGAGCTCAGAGAGGGAACTTAAAAAATATTTCATAGCAATCACTATAAACACACTCAAAGGTAGAAATACTTAAGGAAATAAGGCAGGCTTCTCTCACAGATATGATGTTACATACACGTAATCCCTGCATTCAATAGGGTTGGGTAGGAGGATCATGAGTTTAAGGATAGCCTGCATTACATTGTAAGACCTACTGTAGAAAAAAATATGCATTACGGAAGATAGAATGGCAATAGAAACTGTAAAGAAAAAAGGAACTACATGCATTGCATTTGTTTTGTTCCCCCTCCTTCCTTGCTTCTTTCCTTCCTTCCTTTCCTCCTTCCTTCCTTCAATGCTTCCTTCCTTCCTTCCTTCCTTTCTTTCTTTCTGGAAGGGAACAGGATCTTGCACTGTAACCTAGGGTGGCTGGAAAAGCCAAGGCAGCAGCCCTCCTTAGCCTCCTAAGGACTGTGATGGCAGGCAGTGTGTGCCACCTATCTTCAAATAGATACTCTTTGGGGGAGAAGTTCAATAATTAAAATGCAAAATTGGCTGGCTAGGGGTTGGCAGTAGATTAGACTTGGCAGGAAAATAAATCAGACAATGTGAAGATATATGACTAGCGATTATGCAATCTGAAGACACTGAAAAGAATGAAGATAAACAGGCTCAAAGAAACGTGGGGTAAAATTAAGCACATCAGTGTGCGTAAGTAGAGTACTGGAAAGAACGTAAAAAGGACAAAGAAAGATAGTCAAAGAAATAATTGCTGAAGTCCTTTCACATTGGATAAAGATACTTATCTATATGCCCAGGCTCAGTTAATTCCAAGCAAGGTAAACAAAGGTCATACCCAGGACACATGTAGTTAAGATGCTGAAAAGCAAAAGACAACCTCAAAAACAAGAAGGGACCAAAGACCCATCACATATAACGGAACCCCAAGAACATTAGCAGTTGACTTCTCATCAG
Source organism: Apodemus sylvaticus (assembly GCF_947179515.1). NCBI lineage: Eukaryota > Metazoa > Chordata > Mammalia > Rodentia > Muridae > Apodemus > Apodemus sylvaticus. The sequence continues at coordinate 63,123,415 of NC_067495.1, read as the reverse complement.
ACACAATTCAAGCTTTTTTTTTTTTTTTTTTTTTTTTTAGTTTTTAGTTTTTATCTTAACACTCTAGGGGCTAGTGAGAAGATGATGGCTTAGCAGTTAAGATTACACTTGCCACCAAGCCTGACAACCTGAGTTCACTACTTGGAATCCATATGGTAGAGAGAACTGGCTCCTGCAAGTTGTACCCTGATCTCCACCCATGTGCCCACTCAATGCCTATGCCCACACACGTACAGCCAAAATAATTACAATAGAATAAAAATGTAATGCCTGAACAATTCACAGATTCAGTGTATTCCCATCAGAATAATTGTAGCATTCTTTACAGAAATACCCACTGCCCCCCCAAAGAAAACCTAAAGTTCATATAAAAATATAAAGAACCTAAGTAGCCAAAGCAACTTTGAGTACAAACAAAGCTGAAGGCATGATCTCAAGACACACCTTAAGGCTGTAGTAGCCAAGACAATATATGAGAGGCCTAAAACTACAACAGATAAAACAGTACAACAGACTAGAAGTCTAAGAAAAGAAACCTATATACCTGTAGACTGCTGATTCTTAACAAACATATCAATACAGCAGAGGAGAAAAGGTGACCCTTCAGTAAACACTACTATAAAAACTGGATACCCCTCTGAAAAAGACTGAATGTTGACCCCTGTTGTTCACCCTCCACAAATAAATGAATTCATTATGGCTTAAAGAGAGTGTAAGACCTGAAACTATAAAGAAAGCACTAGAAAAAACAAAGAAACACTTAAGGATATTGTAAGGAAATAATGGGGGCAGGGAAGACCCAAAAGCATGAGCCACAAAAGCAAAAGTAAGACAAATAAGATTATATTACACTAAGACGCTTTTGTTCATCAAAGGACACGGTTGAGATAGTAAAGAGACAAAGAAGGAAACTGCAAAATATTTCATACAACAAAAGATTAATATCTAAGCTATTTATGGAACTCAACAATAGAAAACCAGAAGATCCAAGTTTAAAGTAGGCAAATTATCAGAATATTCTTAAAATAAAAATACCAATGGCCAAGAAGTATTTGAAAAATATTCAGCATCATTTGCTTTTAAGGAAAGATAAATCAAAAGTACAATGAGGTATGCTGGAGAGATGGTTCACTCATTAGAAGACCCACGTTCTGTTCTTAGCAGTCATGTCAAGTGGCTCCCAATGCCTGTAACTTCAGTTCTAGGGCATCTAACACTTCTGGCCTTTGTGGGCACATCTGCATTCACATATACACACCTACACAGAGCTACACACACACACATATATACACATATATACACACACACCTGATTTTATAAACAACTGTTAAATAAATGAGATATCACTTTATCCCAGTCAGAATAATGAATATCAAAAAAGAAATGTAACAAATGCTAGCCAGAGTTTGGAGAAAACAAAATTCTCATGGCTGATAGTAGAAATGTGAATCAACACAACCCTTATAGGGAAATATTAGGGACACAGTCGAAACTAAAAATAAAGTCTAACAAATAATCTCAGTATAAAAATAAATCTATTAAATTAACAATCTCAGTACCCATTGTGGTACATATATCCAAAGAAAATTAAATCAACACAGCAGAGATACTTCCACCATATATATTTTTATATTATACATAATAAACTATTATTCAGCCTTGAAAATAATTTAAATCTATTGTTTACAGCAAAATGATATGGGCTTGGAAAACATTATATGAAGTGAGCTAGATACATAAAGACAAATATTACATGTTCTCTCTTAGGTGTAGAATTTTTAAATGTCAGTCTGCTCACTCTGGACTCCACCTCCTGCTGCTTCTGCCTCTTCCTTGTCAGCATTGCCTACCAGCAGTCACCAAGTAGAAGAAGTCTGATGAGGAGAGGGGGGAGAGGGGCTGAGCCCAAGTAAGGACAAAGAAAATCAAGCAAGAAAAAAAAATGTGTGAAAATCTCATGTCAAACCTGGTATGTTCAAAGATACTTTTAAAAAATTAAAATAAAATATTTAATATTTTCTAAAAATATATATTTTCAAAATATATTTTGAAATGTATATTTTTAAAAAATATAATTGAAATATAATGTAATTATATTTCAGAAGGGTAGGAAGTATAAGAGGTGGGGGATGCAAGAAAGCTAGGTATAAGTCCTAGAACTGAGTCAGATGAAATTAAGTCACAATGTTCTTCAGTACTATGATGTGATTGCAATTAACAATATCTTACTGTGTGTTTTATAAAGAACTAACAGATAGCAAGGTGAAGGTGTCAAATATAAAACAAATTAAATAGATAAGAGTCAGTCTTATCAGTCCAGGGTTGTATGTGGTTTTGAAATATTGCACTGTAACCCCCTATAAACTATATAATTTTTACATTGATTAAAAGAAAAAGAAAAAAAATTAAAAAATGTAAAAGTGATAAAGGCAGTTCCAGTTTACAAAAAAAAAAAAAAAAAAAAAAAAAAAAAAAAAACAGAATTCATTGCTAGGATACCATTTTAAAAGTACTGAATGAAGTCCTTCAGAATGCAAGCAGGTAACTCCAGGCAGTAATGTGATTCCATATTCAAAACATAGAACACTGCTACAGGTATCATGTGCTTAATGTGAAAAGATAATCAAATTACATATTTCTTTCCCTTTCTTCTCTTGACTTATTTAAAAATTAATTGCATAAAACAACTGCACTGTTAGGATTATAAACAGAGCAATAGAGTATAATTAATAATCATATAGCACAAAGGAAGGAAATAAGAGCAAAGCTCTGTTTTGGTAAGGAAATGATAGCAGATGGCAACTCAGATGCAGAGGAAGAAATGAAATCCAAGCAAAGAGTAAAGAAGAATATTAGTATAATGAACACTAAAAACATATATTCAATCTCCTTTCTTTTTCCAGCCTTTTAAAAAAGCATAAAATTGTATAAAGTAATAAAGAAGTAATGTTTCATTGGGTTTAGAACTTACATAAGCATGTACATGTTATATACAGCGCCTATATTTCACTGAAACTAAAGCCACATAAATCTAAAGTTCATCCTAGTAAATTAAAATGTTGCTTGTGAGTCCTAAAAATGCCACTAAGAAAGTTAACTCAAATTTAACCTTTAAATTATGAAAATAAAAGCATATAATAACTACCTAATATAAAGAGATAATCAAAACACCCAAAAGGCAAATTGCATATACAAAACAAATTGAAATCCAGAAAGCAGTCCGTAGGACTGGAAAAATAGTTGAGTCTGATAAGTACTGCCATGCGAGCGTGAGGACCTGAGATCAATCCCCAGGACACATTTAAAAAAAAAAAGCCAGGCATAGCTGTTAGCAGGGAGGTAGAGACAGGAGGATCCCTGGAGCTCAATGGGCAGCAGCCTGCCTACTCAGGAAGCTCCAGGCCAGTGAAAGACCACGCCTCAAAAACCAAGGTTGATGGTGCCTACTAACAAATAATACCTGGGGTTGGCCTCTAGCCTCTAGATGCATGGGCACGCACATGGACCCACCCACTCACATACACACCAGGAAATAAAATGGCAGGGGCTGAATAATAATTAAATGTGGGTGAACTATCTAATCCAAAGGCAAATATTGTCAGACTGCTGACAATCTGTGGCAGTTTCTCCAAAAGATACAAATATATTGGAAGAAAAAAGCAGACAAAAAATGATGTCTATGTAAGCAATAACTACTAAAAAATACATATTGGATGCAGAAAATAAAATCCTAAGAATATAAACAAACATTTCATGATAGTAAAAGGGTAAAGCCAGTTAAGCCTGGTGGTATAAGCCTTGTTATCTCAGCTACTTGAGAAACTGAGGCAGGAGGATTGCAAATTCTGGGCTACGTTGTAAGTTTAAGGTCTGCCTGTCTTCAGTTTGAAGAGGAAAACAGTGCTGGGGCATCACTCAATGGCAGAGCTTGTCTAGAGTGCGTGCGGCCCTGTGTGCAATCCTCAGCACCACAAAAAAGAGAAGTCAAACTTGAAATTCTTTTTACCAATATGCAAACAATTATAGTTCATAGTCACGATGATACACATAATGTAATCTAAGTATTGTGGAGGCTGAGCCACCAGCACCACAATTCAAGGCCAACCTGGGCTACATAACAAGACGATCTTTAAAAAACAAAACAACCAAACAAATAACAAAAACACATATAGGTACCTGACAATGCAGCCTCAAAATAACCTAATAAAATAACTGACAGAATGGACAGAGAAGAATGAAGAGACAAACAATAATTTAAGAATTCAATGCCCTACAGATAAGTAGTATATAAGTCAATGTATGGATGGATAAATAAATGGATGGATGGATGGATGGATGGATAGATGGACAGATGGATGGATGGATGCTCTACTGGAAAACAGAATACTCAGTCTTATGTGTACATGGAACATTCTCTAGAATGCACCATAGAGCTAAGCCTTAATAATAATATAGCACAAAAAAATGAGAAGGCCATTGAGATGCCTTAGCAAGTAACTTGCTGCCAAGTTTTTCTGAGATTTATTATATATTAACTTATTTTTATGTTATGCACTATGAGTGTTTTGCCTGCATATACGTGTGTGTGTGTGTGTGTGTGTGTGTGTGTGTGTGTGTGTACACCATACATGCACTTGTCCCCAAGCCTTACAAGCTGAGTTATCTTGGAAGACCCACATGGTGCGAGGTGAGAACCACTCATTACCCACCACCTGTATTTTACCTTTACATGTGCACCATGGCGCACTTCTGCATGCATGTACACATATGCAAATGATGTATTGATGAATGAATAAACAGATTTAATGAAAATTTTAACAAATCTATTCAAATGTCCAACAAGAACATGAAAAGTTCTTAAGTGTCAAAACCATATGTAATAGGATGACTACTATCAAAATGACAAATAATAACCAGCGAGAGCCAGTGTCTGGGCAAATGGAATACTCTACCAATGGCTACATACTATCACAGCTGCTTCAAAACAGGCTGACATTTCTTCCAAAAGGTAAACCTGTGACTCAGCAATTCTACTCCTAGCTATTTACCCAATGAAAACATGAGGACACCAAGAAAACCAGACCCTCTAAATCAACATGAGCAAAGCTCACATGAACTCCTAGAGACTGAGGCAGCAAGCACAGGACTAGCACAGGTCTGCAGCAGGTCCTCTGCATATGTATTATGGCTTCCAGTTTAGTGTTTTTATGGATCCCTGAGTTGTTCTCTGATTCTTGTACCTTCTCCTGGGCCCTTTTTCCTTTTGTTGGTTTGTGTAGTCTAACTCTGAACTAATAGTTTTGTTTTTTCTTATTAAATGTTATTTTGTCATATTTTTCTAAAATTCATGAGGGAATGAATGAAAACCTAGCCACAAGGGTAAAGGTTAACAACTGGACTACCGTTATACCTCCTAGGAGAGGGAAAACCTTTTTTTTTTTTTCAATAGAGTGACATTGGATAAGTCAACCACTCTAGGACAGGCCTCATGTTCAGGAGTAGTTGACCAACATATAATGAACTCCAGTGTGTGTGTGTGTGTGTGTGTGCACTTACTTTTTTTGGTTACAGTTTGCTGTATTATGTATTTAGTTTTTTTGTCTTTAGCAAGGCATGTTTTTTTTTGTTTTCCTAGGGTTTGTTGTTGTATTTTTGTTTATTGAGAAAAATACTTGGGTGGATAGGGAAGGAGAGAGGATCTGGAGGGACTTGGGGGAGGGAAAGAACACAATTAAAATATATTCAAATTTAAAATCTGTTTTAAATAATAAAAAATATAATAGAAAACATGTCCATACAAAAACTTGTACACAAATGTTCACAGCAGCACTATTCATGTCAGAGATGATCAGCATATCAATAAAATGTGGTATTTTATATTTATACAATGGAGAATTATGAAATGGAAATAAAGAATAATGGAGCACAGCATGTAAAGACCACATTCTTTAGCAACAGGAGATTAGGATGTGCCTAAGCCACTTGGTGTAGAGAAAGAAACAATGAGGAGTGACTGTTGATGACTCCTGATTCCCTTTAGAGGAAACCGAAATATTCCCTAATTAGGTTATGATGGTGTTCACATAACTCTGTAAATACACTAAAAGGATGGATGGATGAGTTTTATGGCGTGTAGATTATATCTTACTAAAACCACTTTTAAAAGATTATGATGGCTTGAACTCGGATGGTAGAAGTACACTGTGAAAAGAATCCATATATATTTTTCAAAGGTAGAATGAGTAGGATTTTCTAACATATTGCGTGTGGGCTGAGGGAATGCAAGGACTCAAAGATTTTTGTTCTTAGCAACTGGAATTATGGAGTCAGGAACTGAGAGAAGACTGTGGGAAGCATAGTTTCAAATGATAAGTTAAAGAGTTCAGTTTGGGCATGTTGAGTTGAGATGTCAAGCTGGTAGAAGGGAAAAGTACAGCTATCTAGCTATTTCTTGACAGTGAGTTGGACTAGCATTATAAAACTGGGAGCTAATATATGGGTAAATTTTAAAACTACGAAATGAATAAGATCACCAAGGGGGTGTGTATAGCAGGAGAAGAGATCTCTAGAAACTGAGCTCTGAGATAGTCCCAAGTCAAAATGTTGGAGGAGAAATAAGAACTAGCAAAGAAGATGGAAAGAATTAAAAACAGACACAAAGAGGGAAAATGAAGAGTGTGCAGTTCTGGAAGCCAGGTGACAAAAGTGTTTCAAAGAGGAGGCTGTGGTCAGCTGTGTCACATGCTGCCGGGAAGTCAAGGAAGATAAGAACTGAAAATTGACAGTTGCACTAAGCAACAGAGAGTCACGGGGCCTGGGAGAATGTTAATAGAGCTAAATGGAAAAGTCTGATTGATACACATTTCAGAGAGACTGTAAGGAGATCAGAGTCATGTCTATACAGCAGCAGCAAGAATCAAAAATGCAATTAAAACTACGACAGCAGTAAAAATAGAAGGTGTCAAGAATAAATCAAACAAAATATGTGCCAGAGATCCTTTGTGGAGGAAATTATAAAACTTTATCAAGATAAAGAGCTGTGTCCTGTTCAGAGGTAGAGAGACTCAATATTGTAAAGCTATCCTTTACAATCAATAGATAGTCTAAAGCAATCAATATAGCTATTGTAATTCCTATCAAAAATCTTACAGAGCCTTTCATGGAATTTGATGAGTTGCTTCTAAATTTTATATAGGTATGCAAAGAAAAGCCAAGGCATTCTTGAAGAACAGTAAGATAGGACTTCCTCTATCAGATATTACATGTTACCATACAGCTCTAGTACTTAAAACAGTGTGGTGGGGTGAGGGTAGCTTGTGGGGGAGGGGTGCCTCAGTGTAGCTGGTCATATTTGGTTGACCCAGCTATGTATGGCAATGGTAAGTTTATAGCTACATATTATTAGGCACCACAATTTACATATATGTTAAGTTTATGTGTAGAAAATTACATACAAATATGATTTATGTATATGAGGTATTTTTGCATATCAATTATATTTAAAAATGAGAACTGGAGAGGAATTCTTTTCTTCTAAGGCTTTCAGATTGGAACCCGTAAAAAATATGATGAAAACATTTGAAATCTGCTCCTCTGGCAATTTCCAAGTATACAGCGGGTCAGTGTTAAGTTGATCGTGATGCTTCTTCCTCCTACCTGACATGTATGTCCTTTTGACTAATGTCTCCTCACCGTCTCCCAACCCAGAGGATATGTTCTTTAGCTTGGTTTCTTCACTTTTTAATAATGTATATATGAAAACACCACTTCATACACTAGAAATACATACAATGCACAGGGCGGGGAGTGAGGGCAGGTTGCTGCAGATACAACCTAGGCCTCCATGAATGCTAGCCATATTGATTACTAGTGAGCCATACCTGCAGCCATTATACAGCTTTTGTTGAAATTAAGATTTTATAAAGAAAGTTTTTAAAAAGTAAGAATCAGACTTTTTTTGTTGTTGTTGTTTTGGTTTTGGTTTTTCGAGATAGGGTTTCTCTGTGTAGCCCTGGCTGTCCTGGAACTCACTCTGTAGACCAGGCTGGCCTCGAACTCAGAAATCCACCTGCCCCTGCCTCCCAAGTGCTGGGGTTAAAGGCGTGCACCACTACTGCCTGGTTAAGAATCAGACTTTTAAGCAGCTGTGTACTTTCACAGCAACTGTGTTGGTCTGGGTGCGTGGTTCTCCTATTTCCCTTCCACTGTCTATAGAAACAGGGCAGATTTCAGGAAGTTCAGTAGTACAGGAATAAGTATGCCCTGTGTAGTGGCCAAGGATGTACTCAGGCACTGAGCTTCCCAATGTTGTCACAGAATAGTGATTGAAATGGACAGGCAAAATCAGACAGACTATGTATGACATGCTGGGCGGCTTTAGAGGTCTCTAAAGGTTCAGGGCTGGAGGAGAGGCAGAAACTTTAGGCCTAAAGCACCACAGACATAGTTTTGTTTTGTTTTACTTTGTTTTCTAATGGAATTTTCCACCAGCTCATGTGACCCAAGACAACATCCAATTCTTCCAGAGTTCTCTTCAGGGTTTATCTAGGATACCCTTTGTAGTCCCTTCCAGCCTCAACAGACAATAATTCTGAAGTCCACCTGAAGGGAAAACAGCTTGCACATTTACCCTCCTGGTCTCCAGGTTGGTGAGTAATTAACCTCCTCTCTATTGATTAGAGCTCTTCAGAGTATTGCTGAGTTGGCACTCAAGAAGTGTAGAAAAACAAAGCCATGCGCATCTCCAAATGGCCATTCTTTAATCAGGAACTCCCATTTACATATTTAGTTTTGAGACTATAAATAGAAGTGTAAGTGAAACTGTCCTGCAAACCAATGCAGCCTGTCCTCACCCTCCATGCTGCTTGTGACAAGTGGCTTCTGGGCACTGTGCAGAACCCTCCTGTGTGTTGTTCCTCCTGTGTACATTTCCAGAAAGGAACACCTGCAAACATCTTTACAGATGTGTGTGCCCATCTGACTTCGCTTATCTTTATGGGTTTTTTCCCTCTGTTTCATGGCAACCACAGCAATGACCAGAAGAGACCTCTATGTGTGCAAACTGAGCTTGGTCATTGAGGGATGGACTAACGGTGATGCTAAAGGGACAGCTGGATAGATGAGTAGCGTAGCACTAGACATCATTTGTGCCAGCTGCTTCTCGTTTTTCTTCCTTTCCAATTTGGGACTGCCTTCCCTCTGCCAGGGATGCCGAGCCATGTAACTGCTCGGAGCCCTTGGATTGTTAGACAGTGAGCAGGGCCTGGGTGAACTGACTTCCTCATGTCAAAGCTCCCCTTGGACAAACCAAGCCTCCACTTTAGAACTGGAGAGGAAATCTGAAAAGTGCGAACTACTTTCATCACTTGCAGCCCATCTTCCTCCTCTCTGTGGAAATCGGCTCGTGTTGCTTCAAGCGGCTTTTGCTTTTCACCCTTGAACTATGCTTGCTCTGTTTCCACAGCACCACTTTTGAGGAACTAATTTACAGAAGGCGACAGGGACTGTGTGTTACTATGGGGGAGTCACTGGCCTATAGTCCATGCTGGGGAAAGACTTAGAGATGAACAAAAACTGCCAAGGGTGGCTTCAGTCCAGCACCCAAACGTTCACATCATCCTCCCCTCCCCCCTTTCCATTTTAGGGTGAAAGTAATCAGGGACAAGAGGGGGAAGGGATTTATGGGAATAAATAAGATACTGTCTCACAGCCAAAGCAACATTCAGATTCTCAGCTGGCAGAGGAATTCCTGAACCTGATCTGTAGTGAGCGCATGAGCAATCTGCTAAATGGAATGCAAAGAGAACCCAACATAATCTCCAATCCAGACCATCTACAAGGAGTCTGTCCCGGGCAGCCAGTACTATTCCTGGAAGGCACAGCGCTCACCCCAGTGGCCCCGCCCTGGCGTGAGAAATCCAGGGCTCTGTCAGTGCCAACTCAGGCTCTTATTTCCAATTGCTTTGGTGAAATAGGAGTGAACACTGCCTATCCATGAAAGGGCAACTCTGAAAGCGATTTATAAACTGTAAAGTACTAGGGACCGTCAGGTGGCCCTGTCACTCATGCATTTCTGTTGTATACTGCACTCCTTCAGTTGTCTTTTCTCATTATGGGACAAAAACCACAGAATTTTGTGGTAAGAGGTCAGGCCCTGCATATAATCAATCATGCACAAGTCCTACAATATAGAAGCATAAATCGGCCTTAATTCTGTATTTTCCCGTCGACACATGGAGAGCATTTGCCAGTCAGCAACCTCACAAAGACGTCACAGAATGGTCAAGAAATGACCCCAGAAAAGCTGTTGGGGGAAAGCCGTAAAGCCTTTTGAAGGCAAAACTTTCAATTCCAAAGGGCGATTATTATTTCTGCATTGAAGTAAAAGCCCTTGTGTTTATACAGCCTTTGATTCTGATGTCAAATGTCCGATGACTCCTCAAACTCTGCTCCAAAAGAAAGAGAAGGCAGTCATGCTGGGGTCGCTGTAGCTAGTGGTGGGCTCTGCCCAGAGTGGCTGGCCGGTGAGATCAAAGAGCTGAGCCTTAGCTTTGCAGGGTGGGTCACCCTAGGGCTGTATGAAAGAGCTTCCCTCTCTGGCTCGCACCTCACCCAGACTGCACATTTAGTAAATAAAGGAACTTGACGTTTATGTTAAATAAAAAATTAAGATCTTCATCATTTTATTCGTCCCTCTGCCCATTGTTTATTTTGAATGTATATTTAATAGCACTTTCCAGAGCTGAGCAAGACAAAGGGGGCTGTGATCCCAAGCCTGGCAGGCAGGGAGGAGGCATTACATTCCTTCCCTCCCGATCCTCCTTTTCCCAGAGCCCATCCAGCTGACAGGTGCCAGAAGGGAAGAAATGTTAGTAAATGTTAGTTTCCAGCTCCAAAGAAGCTGTCACAAAAGGGAGACAGAACAAGAAAGCTCATAAAATCCTTCAACTGAGGGATGTAGCGAGACCTATCTAATTACACAAGATTAGAAACGGTTTAACTTGTTGAGAATGTGCTACATGTGGAGTGAAAGAAAATGACACCTCCATCGCCCTGTAATGATACTGTATTGGGAGGAAAGCACAAAGGGTTTGTTCACGCTATCAGTAACACCAGTTTTTCTCATCCAAACAGTTTAGCCACATCTGGTTTTAATACGGTGGTCTGAGTGGAGTCAGTTAGCTTTTCACCCACTGCTCTGGCCCTCCTTCTGCTTCCTTCGCATACAGTTCCATTTGTATTGGCATTGTCCTCCTCTCGCCCATGCCTCTGCAAGCTGACCAAGGCGGGGGGGGGGGGGGGGCGGATTATGCTCAGAAACTGTGCTTATCTCTGGACTCTGGAGGGTTTTACTGTCCAATAGCATGTTGTTTTGGAAGCAAGCCCTAGTCTTTGTTTCAGCTAAATGCAACAGAATTTAGATGTGTCCTTCTACCTAATTCATTAAGCTACCAATACTAAATAAGAACTCCCTCAGTTGTGTGTGAATTGTGAAACATCCTGGGTTGTTTTTTTTTTTTTTTTTTTTTTAACAAAAAGGCAAAGATCACCCTAATTACTTTTTTTATGGTGTTAGAGATCAAACCTGTGGCTTTGCACTCGCTGAGCAAGCACACACCACTGAACTGTACCCCCAGCCCCTCATCTCAGTAACTCCCAACTAGAAGGCTTTGGGAAGTTTGGTACCCATCTAATGGGTTTCTGGCAAATAAAGGATTGATTAAGCATTGTTATACCTGTATGGGGGAAAAGGATCTTTGGTGACTGTATACCAAGAGGGCGACAAGATAAGCATATTTCTTTATAAACAAAGCAGAACTTTCAAGCTATAAAATGCATTCCAGTAGACATCCATTTGTATACAAACTGCTAGAAAAGGGGGTTTAATTCCTCACATTGTAAAAACAGTAGGCTTTTACAAATGGCTCTGATGAAAGTCCATGATTCAAAAATGATTTAGTCCCATGATATTAAATAATATTCATAAATTTGCCTTATTTAAGTTTTTATCACATAGCACCTTCATGAACAGCAAATTCACAACCCTAAGCTGTTAGGAACTATCCACTCTGAGGACAAGGCACAATCTAAATTGTATTCCATTTCGTTCTTCCTAGGGCCTTTTGCTGTGTTCTGAGTCTTGCTGGAAAGAGAGTATAAGAATGACCACCAGGTCCTCTGAAAGTTATAAAATCTTTCAGGTCACTTCTGGAATATTTTTCTCACCTGAAAGTAATAGACAAGGCACTTCTGAAGCAAAATTCCTACCCAAAGAAGTGACTGTCAGTGGACCACTTTATACCCTCTGGTAAGGCCGAGGGGTGATACTTCTAGGCACATGTCTGTGCCTGGAACATTGCAAAGACATTCATATAAGGCTGGTGCCTGCTACCATGGTACCATAGAGAAGGGCCAGCCAGGAGTCTTGTGTCGCCTTGACTTAAGAGAAATGGCATATTTACTACACTCGAAGCCAGCAGCCTTTACTGAGCACATACTATGTGCAAGGCCATGTTAGCTTACTCTGGCATGCTCTGTAACATATTCATAGATATCTTTTTCATGTTGACCAGACAGCTTCAACAATCCTTTATAGACTACTACTACCCACAGGCATTGTGTTGGGGATCCCAAGATAAGTCAGAGGTTTGCCCTTATCTATAGACTCTAGCTCAGATAAAGGGTAAGAAACTACAGGTAGTATGTGAGTAGAGAATCCATGCGAGGAGCTTCCCGTTTAAAAGAGAATAATTAATTTTCTTAGAGGAGTGTCAGAAGGGTTCACAAAGGAAATGTTATTTGAACTCTATCTGAAAGGGGTAGGTAGGATTTCAAGAGGCAGACAGGAGAAAGGGAAAGGAATTCGAAGCCAGTGGAACAGTGTGGCAAATACTAAAGTGTGCACTTCTTTTTATCATCACTGGGAGAAGACAAATATAAGTTGCACTAGTGTCGAGTTTGGATTTGCTTGTCATGATTACATTGTCATTTTAAAATACACGACCTGATATTTTAAGGCAATGACAAGAAAAGGCCTGGTGGATTTGAAAGTTCTCCTTATTAAGCTGTGATGCTTATCTAGTGTCTTGCACATAGCAGGCCTCAATAAATGCTTGCTGAATGATGAGACCCATATCTCTTTCCATTTATAAATTACTGCTCTGTCAAGGATCAGCTTACAAAGCCAAACTTCCGCCTGGGAGGTAGGAACGGGTGTTCACAGTTCTGCTCTCTGTCACCCCTGCCTTCCCTGCTCTCAAGAAGAGTGACTGCCACTGGAGCCTAGCTGTGCTGTGAGAAGCAGGGGAAGCCGCCCATGCTCTCAGTCCTCACTGACACTTTCTATTTGGAGGGCCTGGAGATGCTTGGATTCTAAAAACAAAATGCCATTTGAGTGGGGCCAGTTGTAGTGTGGATGACATAAAGCTTGGTGCCCTAAGAATGTCAGTCATTTTAGCTAATATGGATAAGGAGAGCTCACATTTTAAGTTTTATAGTAGAGCCTAAATATGATTGATCAAACATTTTATATGGCAATAATAAAGATATGAGTTGTCTGCACTGAGCAGCCTTGACAGTGAAATGCAGTAATGCTTAGCCTCTTTTTAAGAAGAAGAAGATAAATTTTTATTATTTTTATAAATTATGCAATAACCTTTAGAGAAGTAATAAATTTTTTGCCTTGAAAATCACCAGGGAATAGATGACAGAGAATGTAATTTAACATAAACCATTTGCAAATGATATGCAGGTCCACTTGTAACCCTTTTATTGGGTGTCTGAATTGACTCTTTGGGAAAATTCCTATCAGAGAATCTTAACATTTCAGACTCTGAAATGTATTAAAAATGTACTTCTTCAGTTTCAAACCTTAGCAGCTCTGTGACTGGTGCTTTCAGGCCTAATCTCTATAGCTACACCTTTCTAGTGACCACAATACCAAGCCATAGAATAGAAGTTGTTCAGCCCTGGAGATACCCTGAGTAAGTTCATCCCACAGAGTCATTGGGTGCCTTCTGGAGTTGGGCATGGTGCAGATTGCTAAGAATGTAGCAATAAATAGTGATATATCCCTGCCCTCTATTGCACCCTTAGCCCAATGAAATAGTGTGTTGTCTCTTGGGTCAAGGTCCCCTCTAAAAAGCTTGTTCCAACTGGCCTTCCATTACTTAAGCATTAAGGCATTAGCTTCTTGTTTTCCCAAAGAAAGGCAAGAACTTTTGTCCCTGGTGCATGGAGACATCCTTTTAAGTTTCATATAGTGGGCTGGAAAGACGGCTCAGCGGTTAAGAGCACTGGTTGCTCTTCAGAGGTCCTGAGTTTAATTCCCAGCAGCCACATGGTTGCTCACAACTATCTGTAATGGGATCTGATACCTTCTTCTGATGTGTCTAAGGACAGCTACAATGTACTTGTACATAAAAAAAATAAATAAATGATTTTTTTTAAAAAAAAAGTTTCATATAGAAAGTTAATCTTTCTAGATCAGTGGTTCTCAACCTTCCTAATGCTGCAACCTTTTAATACAGTTCCTTGTGTTGTGATGACAACCCCTAACCAAAAAAATATTTTCATTTCTACCTCATAACTATAATTATGATACTGTTATGAATTGTAATATAGATACTTTAGAAGATGGGTCACGAGCCACAGGTTGAGAACCACTGTTCTAGATGCTAAGGTTTATACTCTTTGGGGGCCTGTGAATGGCCCAAGGAACATGAAGTTTTGTTAAAGCTGAATCATCTTGGGCTCTTTAACTAGCAAGATGACCTCGGGTCATTTCTCCAGACTCCTAGAAGCTCACTTTCTTCATTCTAAAGTCAATTCTCCTCAGAGTCACTTGGCAGGTGGTTATGATAAGCGTGTACACCATGCCAAGTCAGTGATGCCAAGTCAGTGAGGGCAACCAGGCTTAGGAAGTGACACATCTAGATTTTGAGCCCAGGTCCTTCTGAATCAAAATTGTCTAGGTAGCTTCTCTGCTTCCTTACAAAGGCTATGGAAGTCCTGGATTCCATTCTATCGTAGCTAAGACTCTATAAGGGATAAAGAAACAATGCAGCTGAAGAAACAAATGGACAGAAAGGAAGAAATGTGCTAATTTGTTTAGAGACACTTAGGACTTCTGTGACAGCTAGCACCAACTCCAGGCCCAGTACCCTTTTGTTACTGTGGACATTCATCATATTTCCTGTGAGGTTGCAGCTAGTTTTTCTGGAAGGGTTTGCTGACCACCACTGTGGCCTCAACTTGGACACAGGTGCTTCTTGTTAGCTAAAAGCCATGATCCATGACTTGGAGGAGCTTATGGCTTAGTAGAAAGTAGAAGCTGCACCAGACAACCAATTAGGGGAAATGGCACAATAGTACATAAACAACTATCCATAATGGAGCTAAAACTAAGTGTATTATCTCCAGCTGCCAAAACTAAACCCCATAAGATGCAAAGCCATAAACAACAGGAATTTGTTTTCTTGCAGTTCTGAGGACTGGTAGGCGAAGATGAAGGTGCCGGCATAGTGAGCTTGTTCAATGGCTCGCAGACGTGTTCCCATGGCCTCTTCTCAGTGCTATGTGACACAAAGTTTAGGAATCCTCTCTGGTCTCTCTTCTTATAAGGACACTCATTTGTTTTTTAAGACAGGGTCTTACCCATGCTGGCCCTGAACTCACAAATCCACCTGCCTTTTCCTATTGAATGCTGGGATTAAAGGTGTCTGGCATTCTCAAATCACACACCCCTTATTAACCCCATTAGCCCTCCTTACTTTCTTGCTCTAAATATAGACACAAAGGAATTAAGTCTCAACATGTCAGTTCAGCAGTCATGTACATGAGGCTACAAATACCAGGGTTTACACATGTACACATACACACATTCCCAAAGCTCACAGGTTCAGAATATTTCCAAAAATCAAACAAAAAAACACATCCTCTATATTTGTACACTATCTGTTTTTCCTGCTATACTAACCCTATGTCTGTCCTGAACCACAGTTCCAGACATGCCTTTAACCAAGACAATTCCTTCTGGGAACAGCCTTCCTTGTACTGGGTTGCTCAGTGAAATTCTACTCTTCCTTCCCTTTAGGCTCCAATTCCCACGTCCTCTGTAATATCCTTCCTGGACACCCAGCAAGTCAGTAGTCCATCACACTTTTCTCGGAGATCTTCCAGTTACTGACACAAAAAGAGACCTTGTCCTATTGCCATGTAATCCACATATTTACGTTTCTCCACAGTCATAGATGGAAAGACAATTGTCTGATACTTCCCTCCACCCCCAGCCCCAGCCCGTTCTTTCAGAGAGCAGTGTCTGAGAACAAGGAGGTTCTCTCCGGAAGCATCATGGAGGCATTGCTATATGCCTGGCATTCTTCGGGGCATTTTAAATAAATTTACTCATCTGGATCCTCATAGCAACTGTTGTTATCCCCATTTCACAGATGGCTTGCCCAAGTTAACAAAATAAATAAGTGGCACAGTCAGGATTCAAACTGGAAGAGCAGCCAGTGTTTTTAACTGCTGGGCCACCTCTCCTGCCTCTGGTGGTGTTTTTGAGATCTATTCATATCGATCTAGTTCTGTTTGTCCCACTGCTTGGTAATCTCTCATTATAAGCCTGTTCTGTGTTTTATTTTTCTCTTCTCATCTTTGTGGACCTTTGGACTAGTCCTGATTTTTGCCACTACAGTCCATCACAGTAAGCATTCATCTCTGTGCCACTCTTCGTGCATGCACATTTCTGAAGAGCACAGGTTTGCTAATGAATTGCAGAGGATCCATGTCTTTCCTGTTTTGCTAGAATCAAAACATTGGCAGGGGCAAGGGAGTACAGTGTGTAAGAGCAGGATTTGATATAACCAATTCAAATCCCTAGAGTGTTAGGACTCTAAAAACTTGTTTTGCCTTGTTTTCCCTACCTGTAAAATGAGAGGAGCAATAAATGCCTAATACGGTCAATTTGTGAATTAAATAGGATTAAATATTTCACATGAATAAGTATCCTAAATATGTTAAGATTCATTCATTCATTCATTCATTCATTCATTGAGATAATGTCTCACTATGTAGCCTTGGATAACACAACTTACTCTGTAGACCAGGCTAGTCTCAAACTTAGAGCCATCCACCTGCTTCTACCTCCCAAGTATGGAGATTAAAGATGCGTACTACCATGACTAGCCTATTTTTTTCACTATATTTTATTGCATAGTTCTCCCAGAAATGTAAAAATAGGCTGTATTCAAAATATAGATATATAAATATGAAAAAAATACCATGAGCAGTCACTAAACTGCTAACCATTGTTTGAAATGTAAATGATCATTTTTCCTTTGTATTTTTAAAATATTTCCCCAGTTCTTTACAAATGGAATGTATTACTTTTATAATTAGAAAACAAGAGTAATAAGTATAATTTTTAATAAAAAGAAAATAAAGAAACAGGTTTTCTAAAAGCAAAAAATAATGAATTTTCCTTCTGGTGGTCAGGGACACTACAAGAATAGTAAGAGGTTATTACAGCAGCATTATAAAAGTTTAAAAACAGCCTACATGCTTGTTCACTAGGAGAGGATTGATTAAATCAAATACATTGTGAAAGGATCTCCAAGATAATGTGGTGAAATGAAAAAGGCAAATACGGGATGCTGTAATAGAGCATGTTACAATATTGTGTTAAAATGTTATCTTTCTGCTTACATATACAGGCTATTTCTCCAAACGGGGTAGGGAGAAAGCTGCTAAAAAGAATTGGGTATCTAGGGCATAACAGACTCATTCCCTTACTAAATATCATTTTCTTCTATGGATTTTTTTTTACTTACATGACTATTTTAAATGAAGTAATTTTAAAGAATCTTATGCTAAAAAAATAATGGCTTTTTTATGACTGTCAATCGCTCTACAGTAATTAATCCGGCTTCTAAAGTCAGAGGAGGCAGGCTAACTTGGGGCCCTGACTCCCCCTGGCATCTGGACCTTGAGCCTGTGTGTGTCTCAGTTCTGCTGACCCCAGTCCCAGTGCAAGCATGACTCACATAGACCAGGCCCAGAAGGGTGGAAAATGATTCTAGGAGAGTATAATAACCCAAGTGGGGAAGTGTGTGTGGGTGTCCTTCTGTGCAACTGAAAACAATCTATCATCTGAAGACAGGTGGGTGGAGGGTGTGAAGGTCCAGCTAGAGTGTGTGTGGAAGCTGGCTGAGAAGCCAGCCTAGGATGAGTCATGCTAAGGAGCTTAGACCCTGCTGTCAAAGATGTGCTGTCACTAAGAGGTTTACTGGAGGAGAATGGCAAGCTCTAATTTGTAGTTTTGAGCATTTCCTCAGCTGCAGCATAAGGATGAATTGGAGAGGGAGGGAGGGAGGGACTAAAGACAGGAAGAGTTCCTCCAACACCGTTAGTAGATGGTCGCCTCAATCAAACATGTGAGCTAGGATTTGAGGTCAGGCCTGCCTAGCTCCAAAGATCAAATGTTATTTCTCTGTCCAACACACTGTCTGAAGAAATTAACAATGGATCTCCTGTGTACAGCTTTCCCCACAGTAATACTAGAAGTCCTACCAGCAGATATGTGTCTTCATCTGCACTGGGATGAAATGACACCTCCTAATAAAGCCTATGGATTCACAGACATGATGCCATTCTAAGGTATAGGCTCTTACCTTTCTGCTGTGGTTATTTTTGTCAAGAATTCTTGCTTGCAACACCTTGGGGAAGGAAGAGATTTGCATCTTTCCTTGCTCTTTAAATATTTATTGGTAGTATAAATTACCCAGTAGACTTTTTACTTTAAATATTCAAACATTTAGAAAACTATATGATCTATGAATTCCCAGTTTCAAAAAAAGATTTGGAATATGAGTAATACAAACATTATAATTCCTACCTTTCAACCTGGGAGGATCCAGCAGGCAATTCGTGTGTCAAGAATGTGTCAGAGTCAATGTTAAGAGCATTACATTCACAAGCTTCTAGTAGAAAGAGCAGAGTTTACTCACGCTGTTTTCGCCAGTAGCTACCCACAAATGGATGAACAGATGGGGTGCAAAAGACTATTGCAGAATTCCAGTTAGACTCTTCTGGTCCTGTGACATTCCTGGTACCAGCTTGCATGCTTGTCTTTCCCCTTTTTCTCCTATAAGTAACATCCAGAATAGCAAAGCTGAGGAGAGTGTTCTGTAAGTATGTCTCGGAGTTTTTTTTTTTTTTTTAAATCATTTAATGACCCTGTGTTTGGCTGTATTGGAAAGGAGTGCAGAGCTGGGATTGGAGCCTTGTGCTTGCTAGGCAAGCACTCTGTCACTAACCTACACCCCCTCTTTTAGTTTTTTTTTAACAGTATTATTAAGATACAATTCTTGTTCCATACAAGCAAATCATTGAAAATGTGAAATCACAAGGCATAATGGTACACGCCTCTAGTTCCAGCATTCAGGAGGATGAGGTAAGAGACTCAGGAAGCTAGCTTGGGTTACACAGCAAGTTCAAGGCCAGCCTCGGCTATAGAATGAGACCCTATATTGGGGTTGAGAAGAGAGAGAAACAGAATTTTCCACACAAAATTTTTGCAACCATTCCCACTACCTAATTTCAGTCCATTGCCCCCTAGAAGAAATCCCAACCCCCTAGCAGCTGAGCTCCTCTCATCCAACTAGTCTGTATGCTACCTCTCTAAACTTGTCTATTCAGAAGTTTACTATAAATGGAACTGCACAGTGGTCTTTTATTGCTGGTCATTTTCACTTAATATGTATGTGTGTGTATGTGTGTGTGTGTGTGTGTGTGTATGTGTGTGTGTGTGTGTAATCTGTGTTCATTCCTTTTATTATTGTATAGGAGCTTTTTGAACCAGTAATTCATGGTTTAGGTTATCACACTGTTTTGTATATTTTGGACAACTGAAGGAAGTCATCTGAAACTGAGAAGAAGCCAACATGAATGCAACCCAGAATGAATGATATCGTAGCCATTCTCATCTTTGGCACTCATATAATTACCCCAAGCCAAAGAACTGTCTTACTAGGATGCAAGCCCAGGTTGTATTCTGTGACCTTCTGTTGGCACTAGGCTCATCAAGAAGAGCTCGTGGGTGCTGGCATAACTGGGTGAGGCAAGTGTCCTGTAGCTTATGTCTCTGGCTCAGGCAGAGCTTGGGTGCAATTCCTCATCTTCAGACGTCTGAGAAAAGTATGTCGGGGATCTCCTGGTTCCATTTGTTCTGTTTGCCAGTGGGCAGAGCACACCACACTGTGCAGACAGGTTAGACAGTTTATTGTAGGCTGGTGAAAGCAGATTAAAAAACCATCAGCTTGGTGGGAACCTTGCTAAGAATCCAATCCAAATGTCAGATGAAATATTTACACAGCCAGGAGATAAACCAAGGGAAACAGTGTGCCCTTTGTGTGTGCCTCTGAGTGTTGCAGGCACACACAGAGCCACTGACCATTTGTCAACTTCCAAGATTTATTCTGCTGCTTCTGGCAAGGGGCAGCCTAATGATTTAATAGCTTGTCAACACCTACACAGAGAAACAAGGACTGGCACTTCCTCATTTCTTATTTTCTTTGCTTTAAATAGGAATTCCTATTCTAAGTCATTGGAACCTGGAAATCAGACTGTCAGGTTTCCCTTAACTTGAGTGCACAGTTCCTGAATATGAGCATGATGAATGTTATAACTTTCCTGTTATACAAACACAGGGTCGGCACCCTTTTAGAACAGCCATTGAGTTCATGTCCTAAAAGCTTGAGTGTTTGCTTCAGACCGTTGCCATGAGCCAGTTTCAAATGGAGTGCAACTATTTTGTTTCTGTCCCGTGAACCTCTTGAGTTGAAAGCTGCTTGATCTAAGTCTAGCGCCTGGTTGCCACATTCACATCTGAGATGCACCACTATGTAAAGAATTTTAGTAGGGAAGGAGACTAGATCTCATATACTGGGTAGTGTTCTCTAGGCATCCTTGAACCAAACGAAAGTTCCCTGAAAGCAGGGACCTCGGGGCTCTTTAGCTCAGCAGATCCCACTGTGTCTAGTTCAGCATATGGCCCACTGTCACTTTAATTCATGTTCTGACAATTCAGCTATTCTCTATGAAGAGAATGACAAATTAACCAAACAGTTATATATTCAAACAGTACCTTAGGTGCCCTTGGCCTTTATCCCCCAAACAGATACAACTGCATGTCTCAATATATGTGTGCTTTTAATATATACCCCATTGACTTATTTAATGTAAATTCTGATTCATTAAGGTTGGAACCTGAGATGGTATGCACAGGTTGGTAGATGGTAGATGGCTGATATTAAGCATTTGATATATGCCTAATGCACTTCAGATTTCAAAACCTTAGTAAAAATATCAAATACTCAATTTGTCATTTGTCACAATATATGTTAAATTGATAATAATTTTATTGTACTAAATAAGATATATTTTTGGTCAGGGGTGGTAGCACATGTCTTTAATCCTAGCATTTGGGAGGCAAAAGCAGGAGAATGAATATCAGAGTTCAAGGGCCAACCTGATCTACATAACAAGTTCCAAGCCAGCTACTTACATGGTGTGAAACCACTTTCACAGAAAAAGATATAGTCTTAAAATTAATTGCACTTGCACATTTTTTAATGTGGTTACCCAATACACTTTGATTACATATATAATTCACATTCTAATCCCGTGGAAGAGCTGGTGATGCACCTTGGTTTGGTAGAATGCTGCTGTCTTACATACATGAAGCCTTGGGATTGATTCACAACACCACATAAATAAGGTATCATGGCATGTGCCTTTAATTTTAGCACTCAGAAAGTAGAGAGGCAAGAGGATCACAAGTTCAAGGCCATCTTCAGCTACATATCAAGATGCAGGCCAGCCTGGGTTATATGAGACCTTGTCTCAAAAAAACAAATTGTACTAAACAGCACTGGCTTAGAGCAGGAGTAAGCACATGCTTTCAATAAAGGAACATATTACAAAAATAAGGATTTTCAAACCCTATGGTCTCTATTTTAACTACTCATCTCCAAGGTTATAGCACAAAAGCAGCTATAGAATACATGTATATGAATTATGGTTGTGTTCCAATAAAACTTTAATTACAAGAACAGGTAGAGGCTAGGAGTATTTGCAAGTTCCATAGTCCCAGCACTTAGGAGGCTGAAGCAGGGAATATCTTATGTCCAGGAGTTCTAGACTAGCATGAAGAACATAGAGAAACACTATCTAAAAAACAAAAGTGAGATTGTAACCTTAAAACTAAATGGCCTACAATCATGGTGAAAACCAATAGCCTTATAACTACCAGAAAGGGAAAAAAGCATGAGAATCCTTTGCAGCTTCATTCTCAAATAATTACTTGGCCTTTCTAGTGGTTCCTTCAAAGGCCTCAATTACGAGAATTTCTTTATTAGCCTAACTCAAAAGCACACAGAGTAGGAAAATGATTTGCTTGTAACAGTTGTCAAAACCAATGAGAGAAGGCATGTGAGATGGCTCATCAGGTAGACACCTGCTGCCAAACTTCATGACCTGAGTTCAAACCCCAAGATCCACATAATAGCAAAAGAGAACCAACTCCCAAAAGTCCTCTGACCTCCACACATGTACAGTAGAAAGCATACACACACATGTACAATTTCTAAATACTGAGACTCTTACTAATCCTAAGAATTACACACACACATGCATATATATGTATATATGTATATATGCGCGCACGTGTGTGTGTGTGTGTGTGTGTGTGTGTGTGTGTGTGTGTGTATACAGTGACTTCAAGCAATGACTTCAGCAAACACTAGAATTACGGCCATAAAAAAAAAAAAACTGTCCCAGTAAACATACAAACATTTAACTTAGTAGTCAAAACTTTAAATTGAATAATGTAAAGATTTATTCTTATTATTTTATATGTATGTAACTGAATATGTTTGTGTAGTGCATGCATGCAAATGACTCTTGAAACTAGAGGGTGTCAGATTCCATGGAGCTGGAGTTATAGGGAGATATGGGTGCTGTGAAATGAACCCAGGTCCTCTGCAAGAATAACAAGTGCACTTAACTTCTGAGCAATATCTCCAGCCCATAAATTAGGTATCTAAATATGTGCAAGAAAATGAAAGTATAAGAAATATGTCTTACTAAAAATAAGACTATCACCAGGGACAGAGATTGCTTTTTAAAATAACCACATAATAGCAATTCTACAGTCAAAAAATTCTACACTGTACTTGTAATCAAAATTCACTAGAATGACTCAGCAATTTTGAGCAGGCAGAAGCGAATCAGCAAACTGGAATGGGTCGGTTTACATTATTCAGTCTAAGTTACCTAAATAAAAAGCATAAAATATTAGGGACCCATAGGACAAACACAGCATTGAAATCCTGGGACAAAGGGAGAAGAGAAGGTAGAAAGAATATTTGGAGACATAATGGCCTAGAAGTCTCCAAAGCTAGTAAAACATGTGCAGATAATGAAAAAGCCGGTAATCTGAATATGAACATCTCAGAGATGTCCACATTAGACAGGTCATAAAGTGACAACACCAGAGAACTCAAAAGAAGAGGAAGAATCAGTGTGTGCATGCAGCTCTCAGTAAGATAGTGACTTCTGATAACAAACCTTGGGTGCCAGGAAGCTCTGAGATGACTTATTCAGAGTGCAAAAGCAAGGAAACACTATACAAAAACTCTTTATGTGGCAAACGTACTCATCAGTAATGAAAGAGAAATTAAAGCATCAACAGATCAACACTGGGAGATTCTGATGGTATAAGAAATACTAAAACTGCTCAATAAGAAAATACTAGGAGCCAGGCGTGGTGGTGCACACCTTTAATCCCAGCACTTGGGAGGCAGAGGCAGGAGTTCAAGGCCAGCCTGGTCTACAGAGTGAGTTACACAGAGCTACACAGAGAAACCCTGTCTCAAAATACAAACAAAAAAAAAAAGGAAGAAAGAAAGAAAAGACTAGGAGATGGGGCTGTAGCTTATTGGTAGAATGGATGTAGCATGTGTTAGATCAGAGGTTCCATCCACAATACCAAAGGTGAAGGCAGAATTAAAGCAATTTCTTATATCATTTCAGTCCTAATACTAAGCAGTCATTTGAATCCATGGGAGGAAATAAAGATGCCAGAAAAGATGAGTACATACATACATGCATACATACATGCATGCATACATACATGCATACATACATACAAACAAATGTAAACATGTAAGCGAGGCATGGTGGGATTATGAATTCAAGACTGGGCTACAGAGTGACACTCTGACTCAAGAAAAGAAAAGAAAAGAAAAGAAAAGAAAAGAAAAGAAAAGAAAATGGCATTTGCCTTTGTAGCTATTTTTGTCGTATAATTTAAAAGATAGATACCCAAATAAGAATTAAAATCTGAATTTTTAATCTTAGCCATTCTGACTGGTGTAAGATGAAATCTTAGGGTTGTTTTGATTTGCATTTCCCTAATGACTAATGAAGTTGAGCATTTTTTAAGATGCTTCTCCGCCATCCGAAGTTCTTCAGGTGAGAATTCTTTGTTTAACTCTGTACCCCATTTTTTAATAGGGTTGTTTGGTTTTCTGGAGTCTAACTTCTTGAGTTCTTTATATATATTGGATATTAGCCCTCTATCTGATGTAGGATTGGTGAAGATCTTTTCCCAATTTGTTGGTTGCCGATTTGTCCTCTTGATGGTGTCCTTTGCCTTACAGAAACTTTGTAATTTTATGAGGTCCCATTTGTCAATTCTTGCTCTTAGAGCATACGCTATTGGTGTTCTGTTCAGAAACTTTCTCCCTGTACCGATGTCCTCAAGGGTCTTCCCCAGTTTTTTTTCTATTAGCTTCAGAGTGTCTGGCTTTATGTGGAGGTCCTTGATCCATTTGGATTTGAGCTTAGTACAAGGAGACAAGGATGGATCAATTCGCATTCTTCTGCATGCTGACCTCCAGTTGAACCAGCACCATTTGTTGAAAAGGCTATCTTTTTTCCATTGGATGTTTTCAGCCTCTTTGTCGAGGATCAAGTGGCCATAGGTGTGTGGGTTCATTTCTGGATCTTCAATCCTGTTCCATTGATCCTCCTGTCTGTCACTGTACCAATACCATGCAGTTTTTAACACTATTGTGTTGGAGAGGGTGTGGAGAAAGAGGAACACTCCTCCACTGCTGGTGGGGTTGCAAATTGGTACAACCACTCTGGAAATCAGTCTGGCGGTTCCTCCGAAAACTGGGCACCTTACTTCCAGAAGATCCTGCTATACCACTCCTGGGCATATACCCAGAAGACTCCCCACCATGTAATAAGGATACATGTTCTACTATGTTCATAGCAGCCCTATTTGTAATTGCCAGATGCTGGAAAGAACCCAGGTATCCCTCAACAGAAGAGTGGATGCAAAAAATGTGGTATATCTACACAATGGAGTACTATTCAGCCATTAGAAACAATGAATTCATGAAATTCTTAGGCAAATGGATGGAGCTAGAGAATATCATACTAAGTGAGGTAACCCAGACTCAAAAGGTGAATCATGGTATGCACTCACTAATAAGTGGATATTAACCTAGAAAACTGGAATACCCAAAACATAATCCACACATCAAATGAGGTACAAGAAGAAAGGAGGAGTGGCCCCTGGTTCTGGAAAGACTCAGTGAAACAGTATTCAGCAAAACCAGAACGGGGAAGTGGGAAGGGGTGGGTGGGAGGACAGGGGAAGAGAAGGGGGCTTGCGGGACTTTCGGGGAGTGGGGGGGCTAGAAAAGGGGAAATCATTTGAAATGTAAATAAATTATATCGAATAATAAAAAAAAAAAGAAAAAAAAAAAGAATTAAAATCTGCTTTGATATATATAAAAGAAGTAAAGGTATGGTTTGTATGTCAATAGCAACACAAAGGAGGGGTGAGGAAGTGGAGCTATATAGGAGCAAAGTGTGTCCATGTTATTGAAATTAAACAACTAGCATGAATCCAAATGGTAATGATAAAAGTTAAGGTAAGCCAGAGCTACACAGTGAGACCCTATCTCAAGAACACAAGGTGGGGAGGTAAGGTACTAATTGTAATCCCTAGGCAATTGCTAAAACAATTAAACATGTGTATGTGTGTGTGTGTGTGTGTGTGTGTGTGGTGTGTGTACACATACAGTTGCACACTTACATATGTATAATACATATATTTCAATTAACAAGAGAACTTAAATGGTATGCTAGAAGATAACTAATTAAAAAGTAGACTGAAATGGGAGAATAGAGAAAAAACTCTAAACCTTAAGAAAATGAATTGTAACTATGGCTTATGTACGAGTAGTTAATATTAAGTACAAATGAGTAAGTATTATCTTTCAAACTAGAGACTGATGGGGCTAGGTTGGTAGCGTGCTTATCTAGACCCCATTAAATCCTGGGTTCAATGCCCAAAGCCTCATAACCTAGGTATGCTAGTTCACAGCTGCAATCCCAAGCATTGTTAAAAGATGCAGACAGGAGGATCATCCAAGGTCATCATCATAGTGAGTTCATGCTCACCACATACATAGTGAGTTCAAGGCTATACTTAGCTACATATGACCCAGTCTCGAAAGAAGAAGTCAGAGATTGGCAAGATGGGTTTTTAAGTGATCCAACTATGTACTGTTTTTAAGAAAAATGCTTTAGACTCAAAAATGCATATGAGTTAAAAGTAAAGGGATAGTGAAAGAAACATCAGGTGTAACCAAATCAATAACTATTATTAATATAGTTACATTGATAGTTACATTAATAAAAAAATCATGTCTATATGCACATAGCAACAAGACAACAAAATATATTAAATTGAAGCTAGAACTGAATAAATAAACAATACAGTAATAATAGCTGGAAATATCTATACCCTATTTTCAATAATGTATTGAATAACTAGACAGACAATAAGTAAGAAAATAGCTTTTTAGCAAAATGAGAAGACAACCAGGGAATTCTCTTTAAGTACATATAGACAATTTTCCAGGATATGACATTGTCAGACCACAAAACTAGATCTAAAAGGATTGAAATCATATAATTGTGCCTTGGAGTTAAATTATATAGAAAAGAATTAGATGTGGTGGACACAGTTTTAATCTCAGCATTTGAGGTGGGCAGTGGGTGGCGCATGCCTGTAATCCCAGCACTTGGGAGGCAGAGGCAGGCAGATTTCTGAGTTCGAGGCCAGCCTGGTCTACAGAGTGAGTTCCAGGGCTACACAGAGAAATCGTATCTCGGAAAAAAAAAAAACTCAGCATTTGGAGACAGAGGCAGGTAGAGCTGTGTGAGTTCTAGGCCAGCCTGCTCTATGTAGTGGGTTCCTTTCAAGCTAGCCAGAGCTACAGAGTAAGAGCCTGTCCATGAGTGAGTGAGTGAGTGAGTGAGTGAGTGAGTGAGTGAGATGAAAAAGGATAACATTAGAAATCCATAGATAAAAGGAAATCTGTGGAATTCATTCACAAATATGTATAAATTAAACATTATGCTTCTCAATAATACATAGACTGAATGGGGAAATTGTATTTGTTAAGGTCCTCCAGAAAGAGAAGACACTTGTATGTCTATGGTATGGATATATATTCCAGTCTGAGGACAGAAGAGGACTCATTTCACAGTGCAGCAGTCAGGCTATAGAAAAACAGGCAAATATGGTTAGAGAAGAAATCTCATAGAAAGTTGTAAAATAATTTGGTATTGAAGATAATTTGTCAAAGCTTATATAATACAACACATAATGCATAAAGAATTTATGGAATACAGTGAAATCAATAATTTGAGGGGAATTTATAGCTGCAAATGCCTATTTAACAACAACAACAAAAGGTGTACCCCAATTTGAAACCTAACCTTCCATCTTAAGAAAATGGAGTGCTGGGGTGCATCAAAAAAAAGCAAGCAAAAGAAATACTAAAAATTTTACCAAAAATAAATAAAATATGAGGGTGGACAGATTGCCCAGTGGTTAAGACTACTGACTGCTTTTCCAGGGAACCAGGTTCAATTCCCAACACCCACACGGCAGCTCACAATTGTATATAATGCCAGTTCCAGGGAATCTGAAACTTTTTTCCTGTTTGCATGTATGTTTGTCTTACAAGGACACTGGTCACATACACAGTACACAGACATAAATACAGGCAAAACACTTATACATAAAAATAAATAAATACAAAAACAAAAGGTATGGCAGCAGTGTAAGACGGGGTCTCCCCTGTAGCTCTGCCTGTCTGAGAACTCACTCTGTAGACCAGACTGACCTCAAACTGCAAGAGATCCGTCTGTCTCAGCCTCAGGACTGCTGGGATTAAAAGTATGTGCCACCACACACAGCTCCAGAAAAAATATTTTTTAATTAATAAAACCAAAAATTATTTGAAATTTTTATCAAAATTGATTGAAGTTTAAATAAACTCATCAAGGAAAACAGAAAATCAGGTGACTCAAATCAGGTGACTAGGTCACAAAAATGCCCAGGAACTTAGTTAAACATTTCTGGTTGTATCTGAAAACATTTTTTTGGTAAGAGATTAGCTTTTGGGTCAGTAGACTGAGAAAAGGGGATTTTCCTTGAGAAGAGTAAGTGAACATCATCCAGCTCGTTGGGGATCTGAATAAAAGAAAAATTCAAAGGAAGAACTCTCTCTCCCTTTCTAACCCTTGGCCTCTCCCTTTCCATCCTTACTGCTCAGCTAGGTTAGTCTCCTGCCCTCAGACTGAATATGCATGCTTATTTTTTTCATTTCTCTGTGGAAGTCTAACACATACAACGGGCCAACACATTCTGAGTCAAATATTACTCTGATACCAAACCCAGCTATGAACAACAGCAAAAATAACAAAAAAAAAGCATACACTATGGATGTAGCTTAGGTATAGAGCACCTGGTTAACATGAATCTACACCCCTGCATTTGATCCCTAGCATCACAAAAGACGAGAAAGCTTCTTCATAGCTGACTGTGGTAGCACACAATTGGAATCTCAGTGCTCTGGAGGTACACCCATATATATACAGGAACATGGATGTACACACATGTTATATACAATAGCAAATGTTCTCCTTAAGCCTGTTGCAAAAATAAAATCAGCATGGATTGCTAATGGGAACCTAAAATATTGCTGCCACTTTAGAAATTGGTCTGGAAGTCTCTTAAAAGTTAAAATTATCAAGTAACCTAGGAATTCTTCTCTAAGGTATATAACCACAAATGTTCCCATGAAAACTATACATAGATTTTCATAGCAACATTATTTTTTTAAGATTTACTTATTTTTTATTTATATGAGTACACTGTAGCTGTCTTCAGATACACCAGAAGAGGGCATCAGATCCCATTACAGACAGTTGTGAGCCACCGTGTGGTTGCTGGGAATTGAAGTCAGGACCTCCAGAAGAGCAGTCGGTGCTCTTAACTGCTGAGCCATCTTTCCAGCCTGCAACATTAGTCTTAATAGCTTAAAGCAAAATAACACAGCCAGGCAGTGGTGGAGCACTTCTGTAATCCCAGCACTCTGGGAGGCAGAGGCAGGCAGATTTCTGAGTTTGAGGCCAGCCTGGTCTACCGAGTGAGTTCCAGGATAGCCAGGGCTATACAGAGAAACCTTGTCTCGAAAAAAAACCAAATCCAAAAAACAAAAGAAAACAAAAAGCAAAATAGCACAAAATGCTCATCAACTAGTATGTAGACAAACAAAAAGTATATTTAAAGATGCATACACACATACAGGCACATCCCTTGCTATCCTTGGTGGATTGGTTCCAAGACCCTCAGGATACCAGAATCTTAGGATATTCAAGTCACCTCTATAAAATGGTTTAGTATTCAGATATAGCCTTTTGTACATCCTCCTGTATACTTTAAATAGTATCTATTTTACCAAAGCTAACAAAGTGTAAGCACTGTACAAACAGTTGTCATATAGTGTTTTATAGACAGTAGTAACAAAAGGCTATATGTGTTCATTGTAGTTTTTTTCTGAATATTTGTAATCCATTTAGTTGAAACTGCAGATGTAAAACCATTGGATGGATGGAAGGAAGGAAGGAAGAAGGAAGGAAAGATCTAGAGGACATTAAAAGGCAATTGTGGGGGTATAGATTTATCTATCATTTAAACTATCTTTGGGCTCTTATGAGCATAAACATAAACATAAATAAAATACTGATACAACATAGGTATCAGTAACTTAAATATGTATACCAAATGGGGAAATGGCACAAAAGGCATTTATATGACTTGTTCAGAATCTGCATATCCATAGAAACAAAAAGCAGATTCATGGTTGCCAGGAGCCAAGGAAGCGGAAGTGAAGGCCTGATGGGCATGGAGCTTCCTTCTGGAGTCATGAAAATGATATAGAACTAGATACGGGCTGCACAGCCATGTAAATAGACTTCTTGTAAACATACTAAATTGTGTACTGTAAAAAAAGTGAATTATATTTCAAAGAAAAGGGACAGAGGGAAAGATTCAACACATGGACTTTTATTTGCTGATGCTGGATCTAAAACACTGGCTTTCGAATCCCACAGACCAGAGATGGGAGTCTAACTTTCAACCTGCAAGCTCTGTGGCCTTGGACAAGTTACTTAATAGCTTTAAGCCTCACTGCTTTATATAATGGGACTATGTCCAGTACCTCCCTCTTATTGTGTGAGGATAAAGTTGAGTCAAATATAAACTCTATGAAGTTAGTCTTATCTCCAAGGCCTTGAGCTGGCAAGCTTTCAGTGCATGTGAGTGAATACAGGACCTAGCTCTGTCACTGATTCAGGAAAACAACAGCAGCAGGCTTTTTTAGACACACTTATTGTCTGTCTATCCATGCACTCATGTATTCATCAACATGTACAAGATGCCCTATCATGTGCAGAAATAGAAAGACACACTCTATCCTCCAAGAGCTTCATCTATCAGGTAGTGAATCATAATCCACAATGGTCTACACTTTAGTAGAGACTGTATGCAAAGGTGCTATGGAACATGACAAGACCCAGAGATGACATGCAGTTAGGAAGGAAGAAGGACCTGTCATCACTCCCTGGAGGAAGCAGCAGCTGGAGATTTCAAAAGAGCCATGTGAATTACTCAGGTCAGAATGAAATCAGGAATGAGGTTCAAGTATATATACACACTAAAAGGCTCAGGCTGGCTTGGTAAAATGCAGAGAATATGGCCCAAAACCTGGTTACAGGAGACAGAGGATGATATCTGAAAGCTCATAAAGGCCCAAGTATCATGCAAGTTTGGTCCTGAACAACTAATTCGACAGCAGTCCCTGTCCCTTGTCCCCTACTTATCGCTATCTGCTGTATGCTATACCTGTTTGCAATTTACTGCATGTCTCCTCCCACCAGAACAGTGTTTCTCAACCTGAGGGTCACAACCCCTTTGGGGGTTGAATGACCCTGTCACAAGGGTAGCCTAAGACCATCGGATAACACAGATATTTACATTACAGTTCATAACAGTAACAAATGACAGTTGTGAAATAGCAACGAAATAATTTTTTTTTTGGTTGAGGGCCACACACCATGAAGAACTGTGTTAAAGGGTCGCAGCATTAGGAAGGTTGAGAACCACTAGAATGGGAGTTCCCTGTGCTATACCCCATATGTACCCATTGGCCTTGCCAAGCTAAAGACACTTAATACATATTTTTTAGTAAATGAATGAGGAAATAAATACACTAATTCATATTTAGGAAATCTCAGAATAACAGAGTGAACAAACAGCCCAATGTCTGGGAGCCTACAGGCCAACAACAGACCAAGAGGACTGACAGGGACACCTATTCTGTGCTCTCTCCTCTCCTTGGTCACTTTCTGACTTCTCTTCCAGAACTTTTGCACTGTCTTGTAACCATTGAAAATCCCCCCATTTACTTACACATATTTCTCTATGCCAGGCAAGGTTACGGCTTTCTAAAAGTGCTTCATGTTCCAACATACACCTACCCACCTACCCAAGTCTCCCCAAGCAAAAACCCATTCTCAGAATCTCCTGTATGTACTAGATAATAGTAACATGACCACATTAATTTTTGCAATGTGTGAATCCATGCCAGAGAAGACTGTGATGTATAATTTTTAGATTTTATTATGTAAATGTTTAAGCATATATAAAGGAGAGGACAAAACAAACAGTGGACTACTATGTAACCACCTCCTCCCAGCTTCAGCAATTATTAACACCCACCATTTTTATTCTGTCCTCCATTGTTTCTGAAAGGGGCCAGTAAATATGTGTTTCTAGTAGATAAGGGACTAAGGTATGCTAGGAATTGAACCCAGGTCCTCAAGAGTGCTAAACATGCACTGTACCACCAAGCTACATTCGCATCCCAATAATGACCTTTCCTTAATATAATCACAATAAAATTATCAAACAGCCAAATTAATTTCATCATCTAATATTAGTGTCTGTCACATTTTACCCAATCACCTAAAACAACATTTTAATATAGATTTGTTCTAATTGGAATATAAACAAGACCAAAATATTCAGGTTCAAGGATGGTTGGTAGAATTTCAGGCCTCATGGAAAATGACACTATTCATTTTGAAGCCTCTGTGAACATTCCAGATTCTCTAGCCCCAGGGGACAGCCACCCCTTGGCCAGAGAAAACAGCAATTCAAGATCCACACTCCTGTTCAAATATATCTTCTATTCCCTAATAAGGGGTAAAGGAATAGTCTGAGGAGAGAAAAGGGAGCCAGAGGAACACCATGCCTCGTGTGCACCCAACCTCAGTCCCGACCCCCAACCGGCTGGCCTCAGACATCTCTGGTTTAGCTATATAAAAATAAATTATAATCACACTCATCCCCAAGAGTTGTTTACCATTATGCCTAATTACACTATAGCACAATAATAATTATGCATATCATTAAATATGTGTCAGATTGACTTTGTCATGAGTTTTATTCAATTTCAATATTAAAGTGCTCTGGGAGGCACAGCTTTCAGAACTTGTAGTTTGTGGTCTCTCTTGGGAAGCAGGAGACACAGCTGAGCATCTCTTTCTGTATTTTGAGTCTAGTTGCCTGCTATGTGTGCCCACTTTGGGCAGCCTGGGTCAGAGGTGCTGGTCTGTCCTTCCTCCCCAGAGACTGTCCATCTGGGCTTGAGGCATAGTGACCCACACAGACAGCAATGGCCAGAATAGCAAAAACCTACAGATTCCACCAACATCAACTGTGGTTTCTCTTATCCACAGGACTGGAAATCAAGTTTTTTATTTGTCCCATGCCACAATTTCATATTCTTCTCATTTTGGAATGTGATATGAACTAGTAAGTCCAAAGCCATCGAGTTCATAGTTAGCAGAGGCAGAGGAAGAAGCCAAAGTCGAGGGGGATGATCCACAGGCCAGTCAGACTCCATCCACAAAGCATTCCTCTGTGGTAATAGATAACATTTTCAATTTTCAAATTCAAGTCTTAAGAAGCTAGCATGGGAGAGTTGAGCTGAGGGCTGGAGTGGGGAGCAGTGCCTTCCAGCTCACATTTGTTAACTTGGAAAACTTCAGTTGAGGCCTGCACCAGGAGGAGGTCCAAGACTGAACCTCCTCACATATTTCCCAGCCACTCTGGCAAAAGACATTTCACTGTGTACTGGCACTGAGGTAGTTACTAATCAGGTACCTCCAGTTTTAAAGCAGGAAGCCTGAAGAGACATCCCCCTGGGCTATGTGCAAACTCAGTGAGCCAGTTCAGGCTATCTCTGTGTCCTGCTCTGTGCTAAGAGAGCATCTTTGGGCCATGTGGTTCTGGCTCCTAAGAGCAGTGCTCCTGGCCCAGTGGGGAAGAAATGCCACGAAACCCCTTGTGGGGCCCCCAAAGGAGTGAAGAAGGAATTCTGCCTATGGAGACTCAGTGAAGTCTTCAAGGAGGTTACATTTGAGCTAGGTCTTTAAAAATGAGTGGTGATGGTTTAGGTTGAGAAGGGAGGTCTGAGAATTCTTTGCAAAGGTGATGGCAAGCTAAAAGGCAGGAAGGTGGGATGAAGCACGGAGGGACCCAGGATCCTTTTGTAGTTGTAGAGTAAAAAAGTGGTCATTAATGCATCTCGTGGCCTTAAAGTAGCTGAAAGTCAGATTTAAAGGTAGACTGATCTCTCCTGTTATCTATGACCTTTGCTCCCCACCACACACTTTGCTTTTTGTGACTGTTGTCATTTTAGCAGTAAATGTAACTCCAAACGGTAATCTAAAAGATCCATTTCATCGTGATGACCCTAAATTGTGTGACATTATACTGGCCCCCTGAATGGCTTAGCTCTGTGCTAGTCCAGCTTCTTGAAGCAGCTAAAGGACTTGTCCCCCTGAGAGTCAAACCCAAGAAATCCCAGCCTGCTGTGGAAAACAAAGGAACAAAATCTCTGTAGCCCCTGGACTCTGAGCTAGGACTCTGGCTGCCTGTGTCTGTTGACCAAATGCTGTATTTGTTTAGCTGCTAACTGTCATCTTCATTTGAAGGATGTTAAAACTCTGTTGGTTTGAGTGTGACAAGGCAATGAATCATCCTTGTGTCGACTCTTAAATAAACCTAGGGAACAAAACTAAATGTACCTTTGCTAATCAGTGGATGAGCAGTGGTACAGAACCTTGAAGGGGCTGGACAGCCAGACCTATGTTAGAGCTTTTTGTCATGGAAGCCAAAGCCCTTCATTCAGTTAACCCCTAGAGCTTTGCTCTAGGTCTCTTCCTTTGATTTTCAGAAACAGCTCTTGAAGGATGACAGGGGTAGAGATTCTTGTCCCCATTTTATCAGTGAAGAGACCAACCCTTGAAGGATTAGGTGATAGCGAGTAGCTCCCCTTTGGAAACCAAGCTCTTGGTGACAGTGCTGAGGGGCTTTCCAGCAATGGGTGGGCCACGGCTGTACTGACACCTTTACAGGACAACCTGCCTCATGAAGGCAACATCTGTGGACCCAATTCTGCATGCTCTTCACAGGGAGCTCTTCTTAAGTGGTACCTCCAGATGTTTGCCATGTTTGTCCCTAAGCAAGGAGACAAGGAGTGATGAAGAGCCGCCTTGGCAAGCAAATCCCCCTCCAAGACATGAGCCACTCACTCCCTTCTCACCAGCGCGATCAAGTTCAACCTGTATAAATCTATTTTAGTGTGTTTTAATTGCTTGTAAACCGAGTGTTTCCTGGATATGCCACTGACCATGAATAATTAGAGTCATTTCCATGACTGGGTTTTCAAAAGTGGATGGGCCAGCAGACAAAAACGGCTGCTCAGAAGTGAGAGTCGCTTGGTACAGCCTGAGTGGGGGCATTTGTCCCAGCCTTCTCTGGTTTTGTTTTGTTTTTGTCATGATGTCACTAGAGCCGCATGCTTTTCAGCTACGCTGGCTGCCCTTTCTTTCTTTCTTTCTTTCTTTCTTTCTTTCTTTCTTTCTTTCTTTCTTTCTTTCTTTCTTTCTTGCTTGCTTTCTTTTATGCAGCTCTCATGTTAAGTAATGCCAGCTGTTGACAACAGCCAGGCCCAACTGGCCACATGTCAGAGTCATTCATTCACCCAGCAAAACTGTATGGAGAACCAGACTGGTACAGATGTCAGAAATAAGAAAAAAGATAGGGCCCAGCCCCCACTGTATGTTTGACACTGTCCAGTAAAAGAAAGATACACATAAACAATTGTTGCACTCAATGTGATAAGTATAGAACGCTGGCCAGTCAACTGTGGGGTTATGGGAGGAACTTGGTCTATCTTGGAACCTGGAACCATGTAGCAGAGATCCAACCTTCAGCAAAGGCTCAGGGGAGATAGTGTTGTTGACCAGATAAAAGAGTGGGGGAGATGCTACAGCTCAATGGGTCCACAGAGAGAGGGCCTCAGACTAGCCTTGGTATAAGATAAGGCTGGAAAAGTCTGTTGGCTGGAACTGACTGAAAGCCTTTGTGTTTCTTGCTTTTGCACTGGACTTGACCTTGAAAAAGTTGGGGAGCCTACCACAGTTCTTAAGCAAGGGGAATGACATGGGCAGTTCTGAATTTCTGACAGAAAACTCAAAGCTGGTAGGAAAATAGAGGCTAACTCCAAGTGTATGACTTTATTTGGCTTCATCTTCCCTATGGCCTACAGGAGCCCTTTGCTGGCACCCCTGTGGTGGCACTTCTTAGACTACAGCAATTGATCATTTCCAGAGCTGGCTCTCCATTCACTCAAGAGAACAAGAACTGAGTCTCTCATTCATCTATTCCAGGCCATGTCTGGCATGCAGACATGCTCAGGAATCATGTGTATCAACTGAATCAGTAAGCAAATGAATCAATAGGTCCTAGAAAGTGCAAGCCCAGTTTGTGCTGAAGTAATCTATCTGATGGATGTGTCAGTGAGAAATCCCACGATGATGGAGTATCTGGTCCATCCACTGCTTTGCCCTCTCTCTACCACACCAGTCAATCTGTCAGCAGTCAGCACAAAAGGAAAATGTGCTATTTGGAGAAGAAAGTTACCCAGAGGTCTGTACTGGTACTGATTTTGACCCAGTCATCTGTCCTTGCTCTGTAATGAATTTCTTGGAGATAGTATCTCATGATGTAACCTAGGCTGATGCTAAACCCATGATCCACTCACCATCTTCCTGTTGTAGCCTCCTGAGTCTGTGAATTAATGTTTGTTAACATGTTTGACTATGTTTCCATTGTCATCACTATTTCTTCTACCCTTCTTACCTTCTCTTCCTTCTATTTAGACTTTCTCATCCTTTACGACAGCCCTATTGCTTCCCATCATCTCTTGAAGCCTTATCTATTGTCCATCCTGTACCCTCACAATCCCCAATTCCTACTTCAGAATTCCCATCATCCCAGACAGTCAAGTACTCTTTGCTTTGCCATTCTCTTCATGTAGGTATTCCTGCCCATGTCTATATTCCCTACTAGATAAGCCCGTCAAGGCCTGAGGCCTTCACCATTGTCTCATAGCACCTAGCACACTGCACCCTGCCAAGAGATAAAGCATCCAGTGCTTTTATACTTTACAAAATACCTCAAGAGAGAGTGCCCTGGACCTCATTCTATCTCATTGCACATAGTAAGATAAAAGAGATTTATTATATTTGGCTTTTGAAAAAAGTCATTGCTCATCAAACAATGGGAAGATCTTCTGAATGCACAAAACCTACTGCCTCCAAACAAGGCACAAGGACACTAACCTGGTCAGAGTCATAAATTCAGATCTTTACTAAGGGGCTTTATTGTATGGTGGGACTCACCCATGGTACAGAGAAAACAAAGGTGTGCATTCTCTATGAAGGAAGTCACACTGGATTAGGTCTACTTGGAACACATGAAGCTTTGAAGGCCAAGAATTCAAGTTTTCCAGGTGGGAATGTTCTGCAGATGATTTGAAATGCAAGTCAAAGAAGGGGACAAATTTCATCGGGGTCCATACGTGCAGGGCCCCTGCAGAGATTAATCAAAATGGTAACAGAAAATGTGTGCTCTTGCAGAGAGAAAGAGAGGCTGAAGATGTGACAGAGAATTGTACTTCAGACACAGATGAAATGGGAGGGTCCGTCCTAAGAAGGATTGGGGAAGCAATGGTAGAATGGGAATTGGGAAGATATAAGGGGGACCAGAGCTTGGCATGTGATGATAGATGATCAAATATGATGAATGGTAACTGAGTAGAAAACATTATATTGGGCAATCCGGGGGTCGATATTGGTCCTTGATCTCTCCGTGTACCCTACCCCACCCCTGGCAGAAGAACTAGAGCCCATGCTCATGCTAGGAAAGCACTTTACCACTGAGCTACACTCCCAGTCCTTTTAAACATGATTTTGAGATAGGATCTCACTAAGTTGTCCAGGCTAACCTGGACCTCATTCTGTAGCCCAGGAAAATGCTGAACTTGCAGTCATCTTGCCTCAGCATCCTGAGATTACAAGCTTTCCCTACCAGGCCTGGCTAACTTTTAGTTTCCTAATACGGCAATAGCAAATAAAGATCAAACACAGCTGACTTAAGCTCTGCCCTCCCTGCCACCCAAGTACTCTCCGTACACTGGAAATTGAGTATGATACATTTTCTTGCTGAGTCTAGAACCCAGCCTCGGAAACTTCCTTAACATAGTGCCCCCAGCAGTTACTTCCAAGGAAATGAGAGCTGTCACTAAACTGAAGTTTCTTGGGGTGTGGGGCAGAAGCAAAACTGCATTGTGATGAAGTGTCTGAGAAATGAAGGGATCAAGGCGATGAAGACAGCATGCCAGGCAGCTTAGGGGTCTAGAAAGGGCAGTTGCTTGGCATAGTATAAGGATCCACCAAGGTAATGGTTACTTCTCCTCCAGCAGAATACATTTCCAAAATCATCTTAATACTTGTCCAGCAAACAAGCCGGATAAAGCAATACCCCTGTATAATCCCATCCTTTATCCCCATCCTTGGCCAAAGAAAAGCTGAATGTTTAAAAAAAAAAAAAAAACCTTCATGTGTAGGCTTGTTTCCAAATTTTCATTTCATCAACAGAGACATATGGTATAACCAGAGTTGGCCCAGCATGTATTTATGAAGAAATTCTCTCTAATAGTGGAAACTTGAGTATCCATAGTGATGTGGGGGAAGGTATTGGTCTTGGCCAGGGCTCTTCCACTAAAACCCCACCCTGAAGGAAAATTTTGGTTTTCAGGGAAAACCCTAGAGAGGTGGAAACTCTGACCCTTGTCTTTCCTGCCTCTTCCTCGAGGTCCTGAGCATTTGCTGTAGGCCAAGCACTGTCCACGCTTTATATGAATTAACTCGTTGTCCTCCTTTCCTCCCACCACTTCCAGCTCTGCACCCCTCCTGCCCATTTTTCTTAGCCATTTCCACTTGATCCTTCTCTTGCTCTGCCACTCTTTCTGATTTCAGAGTTCTTAGAGACAGACAAAGTTCTCCTAAACTCACCACCCACTTTGATGAGACTAGACATCTGTACAGAAATTGATTTTACTCACTGTCCATTACATTCAGAGTCCTATTTCTTTGTATAGTTGATAAAGCCTAAGAAGAAGGAAGAGTATTTAGCACTAAATAATGATGTTTGTTGAGCACTTACTATAAGACAGGTACTATCCCAAGTACTTCCTGTGAGCTGCCACATTTATATTGTTGCAACAACCTTATAAACTAGGTTCTGTTATTTTTCCCCCTTTACAAACAAGAAAGCCAAGAGATTAATAGCGAAGATTTTTCTAAGGTCACACAGCTAGTAAAGGGCATAATTGCGGTTAAAGGTTCATCACACATGACTCCAGAAGTCCTTGTCTTTAGCTAATTCATGACTTAGTGAAAAACCCACCCCGTTCAAATGCACAGCTGTGATGATTTTAATAGTATTATCATTAGGATATTGGACAAGCCACCTAACTGGTCGAGTGATGCACACACACTGAACCAATACATTTATTATATTTTTGCAGTTTTTCCTGCTTCTAGTATATTGTTCTCTATGTTTTTATCCTGGGAACTTTTACTAAACCTGTTTTGTTTTTGTTTATCCCACTTTTCTAGGGGGTCTAAAATGATACTTAGCACCCAACAGAATGTATGCTCATGTGTATATGTAGTGCTATGCATTGACTAGTTCAGGAACCTCACTAAATAGGTTAATTAGGTAAACAGGCTATAGATATATGCACAAGTTACTTCTAAGTTCATTGGCTAATGAAATAAGACTTGTTAATATTGGGCACATTCTCCGATTAAATGTAATTGGTGCTCAAGTAAGATAACATTTCTGGATTTACCTTGTTATTTTGCTTAATAGACTTTTTTCAATAGCAAATGTTTTAAAAATTATAATAAAAAAAGAAAAATGACTGTAAACCATCAATCAGAATAAGGGCTGGAGTTCAGCTCAGGGTAGAAGGCATATTTTGCATGTGCATGGTTCTGGGTTCCATCCTTAGCAGCAT
The DNA here is from genome assembly GCF_947179515.1 of Apodemus sylvaticus. NCBI lineage: Eukaryota > Metazoa > Chordata > Mammalia > Rodentia > Muridae > Apodemus > Apodemus sylvaticus. The sequence goes on along the minus strand of NC_067495.1, from coordinate 63,083,477 downwards.
AAGAAAAAGTGCCTAATAATAAAACTATGTCCATAACTTATTCATTCATTCATTCATTCAAACACACAGTTCTTGGTTTAGTTATACTCTTGGGTATGGGCCTCCCCCATTAAGCAGTTCATATATACTGAGGAGTGCAGGTAGGATATACCTGAAGTTGAGACAGTAGCCAGGTTTCTATTCTAGCAACTAACAATCTGCCTTTTCTTCTACCCTCTTGTCCACCTAACATCTTCTCTACAATAGCATATATCACCCTGCCCTCTGGGTCATGCTCTGGCCTAGTCCTACCTTCCATCCTCTGCCTGCCAGCAACTGCCTTTGATGTTCTGTTTCCTGCTGGTTCAGTCCAGCAACTAATGGAGTTATTATTTTTGTTTGTTTATGTTGTAAAGCCATGGCAATAAAATTTACTCCCAATAATACCACTGCAATTTTATGTCCTTAAAATGTACCATCAATGACATATGTAATAACTGAATTTCCTGTAGACAGAAATGTTTTTCTGGGAAAAAAGAGGGCTTTTTCGTTTCCATCATGGTTGGACCAAGGTTCTTTGATGGAATAATTGGAGATACGGGAAAGTTTGAGATGCATCATGTGAGATGATATTAGGGTTCAGAGTGCTGGTATTATGTTATTCTGGTTATGATGAGTTCTGCTCACAAGGTGATTGGAGGACAAGAAGTGCTCTTCCTGGCCAGGGCCCAGGTTACAGTCAGAGACACAATGTTCCCAAATAGCCACAGAGAAAAGCCTCAGGTCTGTAAGAAAGATTGGCACTAACCTTGGACTTGTCCTGGTAGAATTAAATGTAATTTTTAGAAAAGGGAGGAATTTGAGTTAACAATGAGAAGTTTGAGAGTCACTCAGAGTATTCCAGGAAGAGAGCTGGACAGAAGCAGTACCATTATATCCCCAGCAAGATGGGAGATGGGGAGGCAGCTCTACCCCAGGGATGAGTTGGCGGCATGAGAAGCTATAGCCCTCTAAGTATCTTTATTGATTCTCATCTGAGATGACAAGAAGCTTCTGTTCACTGTCCCCCTCTTTTTTGTCCTACTGTTTGCTGCAATTCTTATCCCCCAAATATCCTTCCAACTATCATCCTTTTTCCAGTGGTATACCTTGGTCCTTTGTCATGACTTCATTCATGACACAGATGCCCTATTGTCATGCCAAATCCAACTGACAGCAAGCCCATCTTCCATTGGTCAGTCTCACACCATCTAATTTACCTCAGTAAATCCATTCCTAGTGGTGGCCCTGAGATCCTCCAACTCATCCTGATTCAAAATCCCTTTTGTTCACAGCTAACAACAAACTGCCAAATCCTGTTGAGTTTCCCTTTAGGGTATCCTGTCTACTCTACTCTACTGTATGGTTCAAGTCCTCACTGCTTCTCCCTGAATACCACTGTGTTAGCCTTCACATTAGTCACTAGCCTTTCTGTGCTTGAGCCTGCCCCGATGCCTACCATGGAAAGTCTGTCTCCTCAACCTGAAGCCAAGGCTCTCCTTTTCCAGCTCTGGCTACCTCATTAGCACTTGGTAGTCTCCACATACATCTTGATTCCAATTAACAAACCCCTACCAAGCCGGGCAGTGGTGGCACACGCCTTTAATTCCAGCACTTGGGAAGCAGAGGCAGGTGGATTTCTGAGTTCAAGGCCAGCATGGTCTACTGAGTGAGTTCCAGGACAGCTGGGGCTATACTGAGAAATCCTGTCTCGAAAAACAAAAACAAAAACAAACAAAAACAAAAACAAAACAAAAACAAAACCCCTACCACATACAACTCACCACTGCCTGTCTGCCATCGCCCCCATCCTTCAAGATCCTAATTTTTCCACTGGATGTGGACCACTGTGAAATCCCAATCACACTTTATCTTCTTCATGCACCAAATATGAATTGAGCACCTGTTTTCCAGGCCTTGTACTAAGAACCATGGGTAATATAAAGATGCATAAAACATTACTTTGGTTCTGCGAGTCTTTCTCAGGCTGTTCTTACCTCCATGTTGTAGACTCCTTCCCCAGTGCCTGTAAATATACTCACGACGCTCCCATTTGAAATCCTCCCTACAGCCCCATACCAGACCAAACTCCTTTAAAATAAGGTACTGTTATCTGAATTCTCCTCTCTACTTCTTCCTGGCTAAATCCTTGCCCTTCTCTGAGCAAGCCTCTGTTCACACCCTCCTTCCTGTGGGTACAGGAGGGAGACAGTTTAGACCTCATCTCACTTAAAGTCTCTAGAAGGGTCTGGAGAGATGGTTCAGCAATTAAGAGCTCTTGATGCTCTTGCAGAGGACCCAGGTTCAATTTCCAGCACACACATGGAAGATCAAAACTGTCTGTAACTCCAGTATTCCTCGGGATCCAGTGCCCTCATCTGGCCTCCGAGAGTACTAGGCACACATGTGGTGCACAGACACACATGCAGGCAAAACGCACATGTACATAAAATCAAAGTGAAATCCTTAAACTCTCTGAGAGATTTCAACTTAGTTGTCAGAACTGCTTCCACTCCCTCTGCCCAGCCCAGAAGTGTTCTGGTTCTCCATGATTTCTTCCCATGACTCTCCTCCCCCCCCCGCCCCCCCCCCCCCCCCCCCGTCGCAGGCCCTCCACCCTGCTGACCAAGGCTCTTATCTGCTTCCTTAGCTTTGTTGTCATTGGTAATTCCCAAATCTATAACACATGTGCTGTGAGAGGCCCCGCCTCCCCTTTCACAGGGCCTACTCTCACATAAACCATTGCCACTAGGATCCTGACTTTGTGTGTGCTCCCCATTAGAATCGTCCCCATACCTGGGTCCACAGGCTGGATCCTCTCACTGTTCCTCCTGCAAGGCGAGCCATCTTTACTCTTTCCCTTATTCCCCCATCCAAGTTATTGCACCATCCTGTCGATACTATCTTTTGCAGGTTTTCCTTTTCCATTACGCCCGCAATTGTCCCTTTCCCAGTTCTGTGAGTAGCCCTCAGGGCTGTAGCACCAGCTTCCTAACAGGTTACCCTATTCACATTCATTCCTCAAATTCCAACCGACTCCACATGGGAGCCAGCGATCACTCTCTTATACAGAGATAGCCCATTCACTTCCTGTATCTCCTCCAAGCTTCGCTTCCACTCATTATCCCACAAGTATTTACCACCTACGAAGAGCAAGTATGTTTTGAGAAACAGCAATATGGCAGTGAACAAAATAGTGTTCTGCCTTTATGGGAACAAAGGTAAGGCATGCCTGCGGTAAAGGCATGCTTTGGCAGGGCCCAGCACAAACTTCTTGCTTTCCCCCCCACAGTCTGCTCAGCTACAGCTACTTATCCCTAACTTGGTACTCTCCTGCTTCAGGCACTTCCTTGCCTTTGCCTGGGCTCTTCTGGAAATGCCTTTCCCCACCTCCCTCCTCCCTTGGCCAGACCTCTACATTCAGTTCCTCTGGTGTACTTTACAGAACTGATCTCTAGGATAACATAGTTTTAGGGTTTAGCTTTGTGCCTAATCTATGCTTCAGATCCCCACCTTCAAATGGAAACAATGATACGCACCATAGAGGTTGGTTGTGAGAATTAAGTTCAATCCATAAAATATGCTTGGATACTTTAGGTACATGACAACTAATAAGCCTGTAATAAACGTTAGCAGTCACCGCTTTTAGTTTAGCACTGTCACCTTTATAATGTTACTGTGCAGCTCACCTCACTGCCCGGCAGTTGTCTAGGCTATTAAGCATACCGTATTGTCTTTGTACCCTTGTGACTAATCTAGTCCAGCACATAGTAGGGGGTTATTAAGTGTTGGGGGAAAGAGAAAAATCCGCTGATTTAGGTCTCTGCCTGGGCTCTACCCTGACTAAGCAGGATGATGGAGAAATAACAACAACCTCAAAGGCTTCCCCTGCTATCTTTTTGACCAGGTATCCAATTGTGTGCTGTTTTCATTGTGTGCACAAGAGCTGCAAAGGATTGAGCAAGAATGGAGAATTAAGTTAGGCTGAACTAAACTGGAGACAACTATTTACATTCCTTTATTCATTGACTCGTGGGGTCAAGACTCGGACCCTGCAATGACTACCCCAAAGCAGCCATTACCTTCAACCCCCAGCCCTTTGCCCCACTGCATACCTTCCATTTGCCCTGCCCCACAGGACTGTGTTCCCCTAAAAAGTGTTTCAACTGAAGCCCAGGAAGCAAAAGGAGTGCTGCAGAGAAAGGGGAAGGGGTGGAGAGGGGTTAGCACCTCCCTTCTTCCTTTGCTGAGATCAAAGCCAGTATGTTCCCTTGAAGGCCGGCTAGCCCCTTTCATCTCCTGCCCCACCTGCCTGGATGGGACTGCAGTGTGCCCATTTCCTTTCCTCCTGGAGCTGGAGGGCAGTTCCAGGGTGGAGCCATGGGCTATTTCTAGTGCTAGAAAAATCCCTCCACCTCAACATCTTCTTTGCATACCATGGACCATGATCATGTTTCCTCTCCACCTCAATGATCACTAACAGGTCTCAAGACCCTAGGATCAGAAACTATGAGAAAAGTCAATTTCTCAGCTGGCCCTAAGCTCACCAAAGGTCAGAAGGCTTCGTCTGGAAGAAGGAACATGCTCTTCTTTCTACATCTCAGTCCTGAGCACTCACCCAACATTCCTCATAATAGAGAGGGGACAGGGTTAAGCAAGGGCCTCTTGCCCTCAGGAGAGAAGAATTCACATCTCTCAGAATCCTACCATATCCCAGGCTCCACATTAGGTTCTTTGATAGATATTATCTCCTGGCATCCCAAACAGGTCAGCATTTATCATGCCTGGGGTGGAAATGGTGAAACCAAGATTACCAAGCTTATCCCAGGCACACAGCTAAATCCAGGTGCCAAATTCCAGCTTTCCCTGACACCAGTGCTCTTTTCACTCTGCCTCCAAAGCTCAGGAAAGCTGTTTGTGCTGAGGGACCCTGAATTACTCCACACAATTTACCAGACACCTAGCTAAACCCTTAGCACATTAACTTCATTCAACATATATTTAAGGGAAAACTGTGACGACTTCGGTTGGACTCTGTGCAGAGAGAACATGACAGAATTTGTGGTTTAACAGAGTGGATATACCTGCTATGCATTACTGGCTTCCAATATAGGGACTTTTCTTAAACATTTGAGTGCCTCTCCACCCCCCACCCCTGCCACCACCCAGGACTTGAGAAAAAGAGTATTTGATTGGCAAAGGTGGAGAGAAGCTTGGGAGCCCAGACTTGGCTGTTACTTGTAGTCAGTCTGCTTCAGCAAAGAATGGGTCATCAATGACTTTGCCCAATGTGTGGCTCAATCAGTTAAAGCCAGGTGCAAATGAAGCCAGGATAAGAGGCTTAATCCTTGTAGAGCCACTAGGCCACATTCTGGCCCCAACTGACCAATGTGCTTAGCACCTTGTACTTATTGTCAAAAGGGGACTAAAGTAGGAAAGTGTAGGTAACCACATAGTAGGCAGTCAAGTGAGAACATGCTGTTCCAAACTCTTGGCCCCAGACAAGCTGCTTATAGCATGCCTTGATGACCAAGGACCCACAGTGTCAGCTCAGCACGTGGAGACATCAGTCACTCCTTTTATATCTCGGCTAGGCACCCTGCCTCATATTTTTATAGAACTCTAATTCCAAGGGTGTGGGTCTCCCCCAAAGAGCTACTTTGATGCAGCTGCCTGTGTTCTATAGCTCTAAGCATGTCTTTCCATTCCCATGAGATGAATATGTCAGTTGACACATCTCAGGAGAAGAGGCCGCCACACCTGTTTGAAGCCTTCTCTTCTACCACTTGAACTGATGGGCCCTCCTCAGCTAAAAATAATTGCTTCTCAAGTTACTCCAGCCATGATGGCGAGGTAGTTTATAGATGTGTGCCCCACCCCAGGTAACCTTGCTTTTCTGCTTGATATAGGGATTTGGTAATCTTTACTCAAGGTAACTTCCATTTCCAAAATTTGGAGTACCAAGAATCACAAAGTGATATCTCTGGCGATGACTAAGTACCCCTCCCTTTCTAGGTCATTTCACATACATAGCATGAGAAACACTGGCACAATCTTGGATAATTAAATGTGTAGGATTTTCTTTTATGGTACACAAAAGCTATCTCTCCATGAAATTAATCTCATGGATTCTGCAAAAACACTGTTAAAACCTCTAGAAATTGTTCTAAAGCATCCTCCATGGGCCCAGATGTGCATCCAGACTCCCAATAAGGATACTGTAAGTGACAGTGGCAATAACTTAGGATTCTTTGGCATCAGAGTCACGGCATAGCAAGATCCCTGTTTTCATGCATGCAATAGTGTTTGAGGTTTTGTTTTTATTTTGTTTTGGGGGAATTTGGATTCCCTGGTTTACTTACCACCTAACAATGTCACTATTGAAACACATCACATTAAAGACCATATGCTCTGTCTCCAGAGAGCACACACAAATACTATTTCTGTTTTTTTTTTAAAAAAAAAAAAAACTAAACAGAAATCGTAGCTTTGCATATTTCTCATTCAAAGACTGATCCCATTTGAATGATTCCTTTGTCGCAGAAAGCTTTTCCCCAAGTGGACCCTCACAGAAGCTAAATTAGATATCATGGCTTACAAAAGATCACGAGGAGTCATCTAGTGAACTAGAAATAGAATCCACAAGCCTTTATTTTGAGTCCTCAAATTTAAAAACAGAAACTTTACTATAGAGAAAGAAAAACTGAAGTGGTCTTAGTAGACTCACTTGCCATTCCTGGAGCAGGGACTCCAAGACAACAAAAGCTAATGGACTGTGAGGCCAGGAGATAAATAAAGCGCAGGAACTGCCTGCCTTCAGAGAGCTCCTGTCCAGTGGGGAAAGGAGATGGTAGTCACTGTTGAGAATTTCTATCCAGTGCTCATGCACACCAAGAGGACCCTCAAGAGATGCTAACGCATCTTCACACCCTCCACACAACTGGTACTATGACCTGCATGTCATTCAGAAGCAAGCACTCTCTATCTGAATAGTGGTCATAAGAGAGGCACCAGCATAGTGCTGTGGAGGTTGGCAGAGGACGAAGGACAGCTTTGTGAAGGAGGTGACATTTGAGCTGTGTCTGGAAGATGGGGAGGTTCCCTCCCCCCCCCCCCCCGCAGGCAGCATGAATTGGGGGGGAGGGTGCAAGAAAGCAATGAGTTCTAAGGAAGAACAGTGTCGAGAGCACAGTGGGCCAGCATGCTAGAGCACAGGGAGCAGGAAGAGCTATGACCCAAGCAGAGGGACCCTTGACAGCAAGCTCCCAAATTTCACAGTGGCTGTCACTGAAGGACTGAACAAGTGTGCATAGTGATGCCACCAGGGTAGAGCTTCCTGCCACTTCATGCCACTCTGTCCTTTGAGGCTGCCCTGGCCCTGTCAGGAATGGTGAACTTCTTTTGATTGCCCTGTTTGTATGTGGTTTGGTTTGGAGGTTTTATGTGGTTTTGTTTGTTTTTTGGCCTTTCCCTTTTCCTTACAGTTTTTCACAGCATATGGTCCTGATTATGTGCTGGAAATCACGCCAAGCTGCCGGCCAGACCGCAATGAGCCCCACCGAATCCAGCAAATCCTCAACTACATCAAAGGTGAGCGCCACCCTCCAGCCCTGCCCTCCTTATTCCACCCAGTGTGTGGTGGCCTGCCGCTGGGGGCTTCCTCAAATACCATTTGTCTTTTGGCAGCTAATCATTCCACTGACTTGGAAAGGAAGCCTCGTTTCAGCCTGACATCTCATAGCCGGAATTCTACACAAGCCACTCTGGTTGAGATTGTCACTTGGCTGGCTAATGTCACCTTCAAAAGAACAAAAGGTTCAGCTTTAAGGCACTTCCAAGGGAAAATGAGTTATAAAATATTCTGAGAGCCTTTTTCTTTGAAAAGGCCAACAGTAAAACCATCTTTAAGGGTTAGGGTATGTGTCTCAGTGGTAGAGCATTTGCCTACCACTCCATCTCCAATGCTGTGAAAAAGCAAAACAGAAAAACTCCTTTTTAAATTGAAGGAAGTTCAAGGGAATTTAGACCTGAGGCATTACGATATGGAAGGAACTCCTCCCCAAACACTCTTGAAGCATGGTCTAAGAGAGAGCCCTGCAAATCTATGGAGGTCTGGTGAGCCATCAGGGAATTTGATGTTCTTGGAGGGGGTTCCAGCCTTGCTCTTAGAACCTAAGAGTACAGCTACTGCCCTCTACCCCTCCCCCCAAGTTATTTTGTCCCCAGGATAGAGAGGAATAGTAGTTATGGCAATATAGTCCACTAGATTATTGGGAAGGTCTTTGCTCTTAGCTTTCCATTAGAACTACCCCCAAAAAACCTCTCAGCTGCTCCCCCCTTTTTAAAAGACTTATCTATCATTTAGGTGTTTAAAACAATCATTTTCCTGGTGTGTGTGTGTGTGTGTGTGTGTGTGTGTGTGTGTGTACATGCACTTGAATCCTATTTGCAGAGTTCTGAGGCCCTAAGATATCATATTCCCTGCCCCAAAGAGTGAAATTCTCTTGTTAATTCATAAAATGACACAGAGTGCCAATACCTACTTTTGACTCCTTCCCTGGAGTGCAATCCTGTGTGAAAAGAGGCCTGCTCAAAGCTGGGGTTCATCTAAGGGGACATGCAGTATTCTGAGGGTCTTTGCTGAAAGCTGTGCTCAGAAGCAGAGTGAGCTCGATGCCCAGGGCAAAGCCCTTGGTAAGGACCATGCTTCTGGGGCTCCTTTGACCTGAGAAGATTTTCTGTGCTAATGAGTCTCAGAGTTCACAGGTCTACTCACAGCTCATCGCCCCTTGTAAGGTCCTGTAACCCAGAGCTTCTTCTGCCCCTAAAGTTTCAAATCACCTTCCTCTGATCTCCTAGTCGCTTCCCACTCTACAAGTCCTCACTTTCTAACATGTCTTCCTCCCGTCTCAAATCTTTAAGACCTTCATAATCCTTCTGTTGCTGGCCCTTCTTGCTGTGCTACAATCTGAACAAACACTAGAGATTTGCACCCTTCCCCCAGCTTCCCTCCACTCCTCTCTGCTCTAAAACACAGTCCCTTTTTTCCTTGAGATTGATTCTAAACCAGTTTCACTGGTTCATGCTCATCACTCCTTCTCCTTCCTTGCCATTTTCCCTCCCGGGCTCTAAATTCTGGTGGTGCCCAAAGCACTAAAACCAGACAGCAGGCACACACCTCTGCAGGACCCTGCTCATACCTCTTGTGTGCACAAGCATGGATGCCCTTGCCTCTCTGTACACATTCCCAGGCCCATCACTCCAGACAGTGGCGCCTTTTGCTCTTGGGGAAATGAAATGGTGAAGAGGGGAAGCTGTGAGGGAGATGATGCAGAGAGGTGAGCTAGAAGAGAAACCTAAGGGAGGAGCAAGCAAGGGTGACTCAAGGTAAAAGGCAGTGCTGAAGGTTAGTTACAACAAAAAGAGGACACCCCAGAAGACATGGCAGTCAAACTTTTTGAAGTGTATTAGCAGATAGAGGCACTATTCAGATAGTAACACAATGAATTTGAGCAGGGAGAAAAACATATGAACCAGGAACTGGATTCTCGAAAGAGACTTCTACAAAGCAAAATGAGATGTGGCTTAACAGCATTTCTTCTAAAAGAGAATTAGAGATGGTAGTTGACACAAAGTTCAGTATGAGTCACCGGGTCGAGGTGGCCTCCAGAGATGCTAATGCAGTATCGACCTCACTATTTAAAAGGGCTCTAGACAAATAGGAACATGTTGCAGGAGGTCAGCCAGTCTGGGGAAAGCACTGGAGCCCAAGCTCCAAGAGGTCTGCTTAGAAGAGCTGGGGCTTTCTGGGGAAGAGAAAACTCAGGCTGGGGTGGGGGGAAGGGAGGGAGGACATGAGCTCTGCCTCTTTTCTCTGGGAGGCTGTCAGAGAGCAGGTGAACAGGGTCTATGTGTAGCTATAGGGCACAGGGGTGGAATTTCGGATGGGTGTCATAAAAGGACTGATTTCTATTCACTAGGAGGAATTTATAACAATTAGAGCTATCTGAAGTGGAACAGGGTGGCCAGAAGACAATGAGGACTGTCACTAGAGTCGGAAGGTGAGGAGGAGAAGGTCACTTGATTAGAAGAGCTCCTGCCTGGGGAGAGGATTCCTTCCAACTCTGAGATTCCAGACATTATACACAGCAGGGAGAACACAGGGAGAATGAGAAGGATCTGGTGAGAGCTTAGGTTGGCTGATGAGTCACCCTGTGTTGGGTGGGGACGCACTGCTGAGTAAAGGAAAGAACTGATATGGAGACAAAGGGAAGCGAAGTCAATGAGAATAGGTGACAAGAAGCCAGGAGGGTGGGCGGCAAGGACAGTAAGTAGGGACTAGGAGAAATGTTCGGATTTTCCATTAACTGCCTCGTTTACAGAGTCTTTGTGCCCCTAGCCAAGCAAACTAACAAAGCACCTGAGTCCGGAACTGAAAAAAGAAAACTCAGAGCAGCCTAGAAGATTTGAGGCTAGAAAGAAGTCCAAACGCTGCTCAAAATGGCCAAGCTAACCTGCTATACTGAAACTGTGCCCCTCAGCCTAGTGACGCAGGCTGCCATCAGATAGTGTGTTGCCATGACAATGGTCAGTGTGGAAAGGCTTTTTGAGGTTTCTGTATTCTGAAAGATGTCCTTAACCAGTCTTCAAGACTGTCATTTGCTCTTGTATATAAAAACCTCCGTGACACTGGCTGCTCCACACCATGTGTGCCCATACTATCAAAACCTAGAGCAGGGCACAGGTCACAGGTTGTTTAGGGAAAGTGAGGTGGCATGGAGAGGAGAGATGGACTCAGCCCCTGTGCAAGGGAGTTTATCCCCAGTATGTCTATCCACTTGAGTTTGTTCAGCCTTGGAGTTTTGGGGTTTTGTGATTTTGTTTCTGTTTTAGGTTTTGTTTTTTGCTTTAGTTGTTGTTTGTTTGTTTCTGTTTTCTCACCAAACACCTTAGAAACATAAACAATAAAATTTTAGCCTATTGGAAATGAAACCCCAGAAGGTTTGTCTTATAGAGATGCAGGTACTTGCCCCAGGACAACTAAAGGCAGAGGCGAATGTAAACTGCACCTAACCCATCTGTTCTGCCCATCAGTCTTTTTTAAAAAGAGACAAAATTTAAAACACAGAGAGTCAGGCAGAGAGATGTTCAAGTCACAGCACCCACATGGCAGCTCACAACTGTCTGTAACTCCTGTTCCAGAGGATCTAATGTCCTCACACAGACATATATACAGGCAGGCAAAACACCCATGCACATAAAATAGAAAACAAAAACAACACCACCAAAACCCACAAAGACTTAACTAAAGCTACTCACTTCAGACACAGATAAGGTCTGTTTTCTTTTTCACAAACTGTCCTTCTTGTCCCAGTAAGCTACCCTAAGTGTACACTTCATTGCCCCCAAGAAAGTCCACATTTCAGAGTGCATGACTGAACACAGCTCATGACTACAAATGTGAAGTCATCCCTGCCCCATCTCCACATGCTTGGAGTTGTTTGCCTTTCCTCTGGTTAACATACTCCAGAGGAATTAGCTCATAGTGAACCTTCCAGACTTGGAACAGTGCTGATGTGATCAATCCCCAGAGGGGCCCTGCTAGCTCTGCGTAGGGAAATGGGGTAGAGGTGGGAGGTTTGCTGCTCTGCAGTACCTATGGCATTTAAAGCAAGTAGGGGTCACCTGGGGCTCCGAGCTTCATGTTTCAGCCAAACCTAACCCTCTGAAAAGAGGGGAGGGTGCACTATGAGGTTGTGACTATGTGGTAGAATTAACACTGGAGATTTCAACACATGCTTAAGGGTTCCCATAACTATATTCCAAACTTGTCTTGGGATACAGAAAGAAGACCATAGGATAAAGAGAAAAGGAGAAAGAAGGGGAGAGGAAGAGGGTGCAAGAGGGAAGAAAGAGGCCCTAGGGGGTACACCTGCCTTTCCAGTCCATGCTAAAGAAAGCTGACTGTGTAGCATCCTGTACTGGGCAGGCTAAGGAGAGACCAACAGATTGCTGTTATCATGGGGAGAGAAAGCACTGGTGAAGAAAGAGGAATAGCTACTATGTCTCTTCTAAACAAAGAAACTAAGGCTCAGAAAGAATAAGTGACTTAACCAAAGTCCTCTTCCTTCGTTCAGCAAGTACTTACTAACCACTTCCAGTGTGATTGACAGTATGCTGTGAGGGGTAGTGCAGACATTTGAACCCAGGTCTGTCTCGGTGGGAACTTTACAGTCAGGCTCTTTGGCCTTTTTGGTTCCCCCACCTCTCCTTGGCAGCAAGCATTGCCTGTCAAATCTACTCACCATCTCTATGTGCTTTATCCAACAGCCCCGCCCCCAGTAAGCCCATCTTACCCCCACACTGTACACTCTGCTCCTTCCATGTAGCTGATCCAAAGCACCTGAAATCCTGGAAACCCCTGGAAACAAGAGGAAAATGTCCATGAGCAACTCCTAAAGTTCTGGCCCCAAGCCATGCCTTTTAGTGCTCTGTCAGCTCCCACACAGCTGAAACCTGGAGCTTTGAACTCCTCCATTCAGAGCTAAGACACTAAGAACAAGGGAACAAGGGGCTAGCTCCATAGCTCCTGCCACCTCCAGTGTGCTATGGCCACCAGCTCCAGCCTGCTGTTTACAGTTCCGCAGCCCCATGCTGAGACCCTTTGCACATCTGCTGCTAATATTCTTGAGAGAACTGTTGTGTGGGGGATGGGGAAAGAAGCACCCCCCCCCCCACCAATTGCAGCCTGAAGTCTGAAGGTAGTATCATTCTAGAGGTTGGCAGTGGGGCTCAGACTTCAAGGGCTGCTGGAGCCTTAAACTCAAAGCAGTTCTGCCTGAAGAGACACTACTCCAAAGAATTGAGGTTTACCCGCCCCCCCCCACACACACACACCCTCTTACTGTCTTGAGAAGCATGAAAAGGAGTTAGGAAGCGGGGTTGACCCCAAGGACAAACCAACCATTTGCTTTCCGATTTCTTGGAAGGACTTTGGAGCAGGATTGTGGTGAAAATCCCGAACTAGTTTGCTCGGCTTTAAGTAAAGATCTCTATGACGTCTCTCCCTTATCTCCCCTTCCTGTTCTCTGCCCTCTCAGCATCCCTCCCCCACCCCCCAGCAAACCCCAGGAGCCGGCCGGCCACCTGCTTGCACTTTCCCACTGATCAGACTCCTGTCTTTGCTTCACTAAAAGCATAAGGAATGGAAAGGTTTGTTGTGGTTATTGTTGCCAAATAAGTTACAAAAATGGCACGCTACAGTTTTTACAAATTCGAAAAAAAAACATTTGGGGGCTTGTTCCCCTAAAGTTGTGATAAATCAATCGGTAGCTTAAATTTAATATACCATGAGATGAAGGCCATTGACAGATCACTTATGAAAACTAGATTATTCTTCCTAAAACTATGAGGTAAAAACTAACCGCAAGTGTACCACACAGTCATTGTGCTCAGGCCTTCACATAAACTATCTCATGTATGTCCTTATGCGGTAGGAGAGTGGTAACCACAGGCACAGCGCACCGCACTTACAGTCACGTAACACCAAATAGTGAACTACAGATTTGAATTCAGGCCTGGTAGCTAGCCTCTACATGGTAGCACTGACTTGCATGTGTCTACTAATCATCTCTCACCTGTTTTACCCCATCACTCTTTGTATTCCATTCCTGCCCTTCATAGGCTCCCAAAAATGCATTCTGAATCAGTTACATTTTAAAAGGTATGGTCCTGTCTTCTTGTTAAATATCAACTCAATCAAGTTGTTTTTGAACCTCCAATGTGTTTGTGGTCATGAGCACTAAAAGTGGCTGAAGACATGACCTCTGCCTCTAGGGAATAATTGAAGTGAGCCCCTGTGGATGGAGGGGGATATCACAGGGACTGACGCTGCACAGAGCCTGAGGGAGATTACTTTCCGAAGGTTGGAGGATCTGAAGAGAGCAGAGTACAGATGTGACAGACAGAAAGGAAATCTCAGAAGCATAGGGACAAAGCTGGCTGACTGGATTGAATTTCAAGTTGAATAGTCCAGATCACATACCAAAAAAAAAAAAAAAAAAAAAAAAAAAGTGGAAGCCATTCTCGGTTCTACAGTGAGGAATGACATGATAGAGCAGTGCTTGGGGTGGATTATGACAGTGTAGTCTGGATGCATCTGGACTAAAGCTGAGAAAGAAATAGTGTGTAAAGAGTGTCACCAGGCCTTGCGGGTAGGTCATTTATAGAGATTCAAGGATAAGGGAAGAAGGAAGGTCAGTCTGGGGTTTCCTGGATGGGTACCAGTGGGACTGGGAAGCTACCAGTGGAGGCGGCCTCGCTTTACACACTCATGCTTAAAATACCTTATTCTGTTCATATTCTGTTTTGATATACTGGGTTTAAGACATAATGATAATTCCATCTAGTATTTTTATATGAAAAAATTTGTTGCAGCCAACTACAAAGATTTTTGGAAATACTCGGGTGAGACAAGTATTATATGATAAGTAAAAAAAAAAATCACAAAATGGTTTAATGCCATCAACTCTCAATTTTCTAAATGTATATATGTGTGAATATGTGGCTATGCACAGAAAAACATTCAAAAGAAATGATAGCAGTGGTATCTTCTGTGATAATGGTTGTTTGAGGCAGTGTTTCACTGCATAGCCCTGGCTAACCTCAAACTCATGATCCTCCTGCCTCAGCCTCTCCAAAGCTAGGATTGTAGGCAAGTGCCACCATATCCATCTATCTTCAATAATACTTTGCCAAAGTACTTTAACAGTTGTCATCTATATTAAAATTATGAGTAATTTTTCTTTCCTCTTTTATATATTTTTTAAAGTTTCTAGCATGAATATATATTGTTTCACAGAAAAAAAACTAATGTATGTTTTTTGTTTAAAGAAAAAGTCAGTAAGAACTAATGTTGTAGCTCAATAGTAGAGCAGCTATAGAGCCTAGCGAAAAGACCTAAGCTTTAATCCTTAGTTTTAAATCTTATTTTACACTTATACATCATAAATATGACCACCAGACCTACAGACCATTTCAAAAATGGATTTGGAGTGAGTATTTTAAAAGTTTCAGGTGCCATTTCCTCTAGATACCTTAGCGATACTAGGGTATTCCATTTATCTTGAAATTTAGATAATACTTTGTTGAAAATATAAACCCTCTTTTGTCCTACAAAAGGGCAGAAAGTCCAAATGTTTCCTTTTCCACATGCCCATACATTCTAAGGTAACTCTTTCAGTCTCTCTAGGTTTTGTCTTCTGCTCCACTGATCTATAAATCTGTCCATTCCTTCATGGTCATTAGTACCGTGGCTATATAATAAATCCTAGAATGAGAATGATTCCTCATAGTTTACTTTTTTCAAAATCATTTTAGGTAAAGGATGCTGAAATCCCAGCATTCGTGAGGCTGAGGCAGGAGTATTGACAATACAGTGCCAGCCATGTGCTACAGAGTAAGACCCTGTCTCAAAAAAGAAGTTAGTTAGGGCTGCTCAAGTGTTTCAGCAGGTTAAGATTCTTGCCACTAAGCCTAATGACCTAAGTTCAATCCCTGTGACCCATGTGGTCTCGTGGTACAAAGGGAGGACCCATTCTTCAAGTAATTCTCTGACCTACATGCACACAAACATACACATGAATACGCATACTAGATAAATACATGTAAAACAAAATTAAACTGAACAGCTTCTTTGTCTTTCCATATGAACTTTAGAATAGCGTTGTCTAGTACTATAAAGTAATTTTGATGTAATTTAGAAAGGACTTGTGTTAAGCCTATACTTGTTTTGGATATAATTGTTATCTTTATTATACTGAGTCTTCCAGCCTATAAATATGGCAATATTCAACTTTTAGATTTAAATACTATTGATGTTGTTGTTGTTAATTTTACTAGGGCTTTATGTGTGCTAGAGCAACCACTATACCCACGAGCTACATTTTCAGCCATTTTCACTTTTATTTTGAGACAGATTCTTGCTAGGTTGTCCAAGCAGGTCTTAAGCTTCAATCCCCCTGCCTCAGTCTCCCACATACCTGGGATTACAGGCTTAAGCTACAATACACAACTAGATTTTTAGTTTCTTCATTAACATATTTAACATGTAATAAAAGTATCACTCTACAAAGATACAGCAATCCAAAAAATGTGTATGCCTCACACATCAGTGTCTTGAAATACATGAAGAAAAGGAAATAGAAGATCTGTCATTAAGGCTGGGCAGATAGCCCAGCAGCCAAGTGCTTGCCTAGCCCATGTAAGGTCTTGGTTCAACCCACATTTCAGAAAAGAAAATAAAGAAAATCCATGATCAGAGTTAGAGACTTCAGCATTCCCTTCTCATCAACCAGTTTAGCAGACAGAAAAGAGCCAGGGTGCAGAAGAACTCAGCAGTGCTATCCATTAATAGGCTCAAACTGACATTTATAGGTTATTCCAAACAACAATACAATACATATTTTTTAAGTTCTAAAGGAACATATACCAAGATAGGAACAATACTGATCCATAAAACTAATTTCAAAGAATTGAAAATAACTGAGATTATACAGAATATCTTTTCTAATCATAATAGCATCAACATAGAAATTACAAACCTCTTGCAAAAGAAAACTCAAGGCCCAGATAGCTTCACTAGAGAATTCTAATTCTACTGAAATAATTAGCATCAAATTTATATTATCTCTTACATAAAATAGAATAGAAAATGTTTGCTGTTGCCACTGTTGTTGTTTGTGCTCTTTATGGAAAGTGCTTTGTCTCTCTCACACACACACATAGACGGAGTCTTGTGTACATGGTTATGTATGTGACGACAGGCACATATGCAGCAGTATACATATGGAGGTCAGGGGACGCCTTGAGTAGTCCTAGCCTTCCTTCTTGTTTGAGAGAGGGTTCCTGGTGTGCACTTCCACCTATGCCAGTCTATCTGGCCTTTGAGTTTCCAGGAATTGTGTCTCTATTTCCCATCTCACAGTAGGGGTCCTAAGATCACAGATGTATAGTGTGCAGATTCCAGGAATCTGAATTGGAGTTCTCATAAGTTGTAAGTGCTTTTCCACACTGAGCCTTCTCTCCAGCCCAAAACAGGTTCTTGCCATGTAGTCTTGGCTGCCCTAGAACTCTTCCTACAGTTTAGACTGACCTGGAATTTGTGGTAATCATAATGCTTCTCATGAGCATTTAGATTACAGGCATTAATACCACTGTATCTCTCTGCCTCTACCTGACAGAAGAAAATGTTTAAAAAAGAGAACAAAAACAAACAAAACTTGCATCTACAAAAAAAAAAATGTACTGCTATGTGATACTGAATGATGAAATAGATGCTTTCCCTTCTAAGTTCTAGAGCAAGACAAGGATATCTAATCTTGCCACTCTTATTCAAGATAGTACTGGCATTCCTAGCCAATGCAATAAGGCAAGAAAAGGAACTTAAAAATAGAGAGATCAGAAAGGGAAAAAAACATTGCCTCTATTTTGTTATGAATTATTTTTATGCCAAAAATCTAAAGGAATTTATATAAAAAATAGAACTAAAAAATTAGTTCAAGAGCTAGGAATAAAACCCCATGGCAGAGCGCCTGTCCAGTACGCATGAAGCTTAGTTGCAATAACAAGTCCTACCACGGAAATTAACAGAAAAAATGTCCAACAAGGTTATTAAAAATGCTTAAAATCAATTATATTCTCTATACTAACATGTGGAAACAAAATTAAGTTAAAAAATATAACTCTAATCAGTCACTTGAATCAGAAAAAAAAAATAAAGAAGAAGAAAATCTGAGCCAACCATGGTGGCTCACCCTTGTAAGCCCAGACACTAAAGCAGGATTCCTGGTTTGAGGCTTGCCTAGATAGCTTAGTGAAACTCTCAGTATTTAAAAAAAAAAAAAGGCAGGGGGTGGAGGATGGGCATCAAGATGGCTTTGCCACCAAGCCTGATAATTTGAGTTTAATTCCCCAGATTCCACATTGTAGAAGGAGAATCGTTGACTCCTGAAAGTTGTCCTCTGGCCTACACACACACACTTTCTCTCTCTCCCCCCCCTGCTCTCCCCCCCCCCCTCTCTCTCTCTCTCTCTCACTCTCTCTCTCTCTCTCTCTCACACACACACACACACACAATGTATAAGGAAATGTTAAAAGAAGCAAAAGAAAACCTTCTAAAAATGAAAAGGAGGCCATTAATTATTTTATATGGCACTAAAGGCTGAAGCTAAGGCTTCATGTTATGCAATTGATCTACCACTGAGTGAGCTATAGCTCCAGACTTTCTTTTCACTTTTTTTAAAAATAGGATCTGTATTAGAGTTCCCTAGAGGAACAGAACTTATAGAATGATTATATATACATAATTATATAATATGTATTATATAACATATAAATTAATGTATATACCCACATTATGTCTATAGTAAAGGGATTATTAGAATGGCTTAGAGGCTATGGTCCAACTAGTGCAACAATGGCTGTCTACCAATGGAAAGTCAAACAGTCTAACAGTTCAGTCCAAGCAGGCAAAGCTTCTGTCTTCTCTATCATTTATATAGGCTGCCAGCAGAAGGTGTGATCCAGATTAATGGTGGATCTTCTTACCTCAAAATACCTGGATTAAAGGTGTATCTTCCCACCTCAAAAGATCCACATTAGAAGGGGGTCTTCACATTTCAAAAGATGTAATTAAAAAAAATTCCTAACAGGTGTGTTCAGTCATTTGACTTTTAGTTAATTCCAGGTATAGTCAAGTCAATAACCAAGAATGACCATCACAGGGCCATGTTAAATTGCCCAAGCTAATCTTGAACTTCCTATGTAGCCCTAGCAGGCCTTGATTTTACAGTCCCTGCCTCAACCTGCACCAGTACTAGGATTACAGCCCTGTGCCACCAAAGCATAGCTTCTACTGAAATATGTTTAGGTCTATTTCCCTAAAAATAAAACATCTGGGCTCCATAGTGGGACAACGGCATTGGTAATTTAAGAACAAAAGGGAAGCAGCTCATTGCTGCTTAGCAGGAGTACAAACTCATGCTCCCATTAGACCTCCATTGGTAGTACACTTTGGCAGGGATGGAAGTGGTGCGCTTTTTTAGACAGTGCCTCCCTGTGTAGCCCAGGCTGGCCTCAAACTCACAACTTTTCGCCTCTGCCTCTGCCTCTTCAGTTCTTAGGATTACAGACATACCTGCACCACCACATTTAACTTTATGGTAGGTCTTTTTTTTTAACTGTTACCCATAGGACCTCTACTGATGTAGCAGTGGGTGGGTCTACTTGGTATTCAATAGAAGTGAAAGAGGAGCAGGATATTGCTACACTAATTTTCTATTTCAACCTTTCATTTATCAGTAAATATATATTAGGTGTTAATCTGTGCCAAAAGCTGCCCTAGGCACTAGAGATATGGGCTAGGAAAAATTCTTTGCCTATCCTAGAACTTGTAGTTTATTGAAACAGATAAGCTATGAACAAATAAACAAATACTTAGTGCTGATTACTGATTCATTCAAAAGAGTACCATTTTAGACAGTAGTCAGTAAAAAGTCTTCCTAAGGAAATAATGTTTGAGAATCTGCAAGTTTTAATAAAGTGAGTGAAGTTTTACAAGAACCAGGTAAAGACTATTCTAGAAGAAAGACAAAGCATGGTTAAAGACCCATGGAAGAAATGGTTTTACTGTGTCTATTGTGTGTGTGTTTTAATGTATATTAGAAGTACACATGCCACATGAAACTTTCAAGAAAAAACTTTTATGTTTTATTTAATTGTGCGCGCGCATGCGCGCGCGCGCACACACACACACACACACACGTATCACAGTGCATATATGTAGTTCCAAGGACAACTTTAGGGAATCAGTTCTCTCTTCCCATCATTATGGGTCCTGGAGATCAAAATCAGGTTGTCTTATTGAGCCATCTCACCAGCTTCAAACTTTAGAATTGCACAAATATTGTTGCTTATGATGAACTGTTTAAAAATAAGTTTACATAAGAAAGGTTTCTGTGGGTAAATATGGTAAAACTCTTAGAAGTATTGAAGTTTTTAGGATGCACAACTGAAGTATTTATTAGTTCCCTTTAATAGGCTACGAAAGCAAGGCTTTCAGGGGTTAATAGCTTTGTAAAGGCCACATAAGTGGAAAGTGTGGGGGGGGGGCAGGGGTTAGGATTCCACCTGGGAAGGTGAAGATTGCACTCAAACTTAGATGAGGAAATACACATCTTTTTTTTCTTCTGCCTGGCGAAGCTGATTATTGCACAAAACAAATGAAAAAATTTCCAAGAGCAGCCGGCAGCCCCAATATGTTTAAACATTCTCTGTTTGTTTTCCTCACCATGCCTAAAGCAATGGTACCTCACTCATCTTCCTTCAGCTCTTAGTGTGAAAATGATTGAGGGTAAGAGGAAGGTAGGCAATTATTAGGGGAAATAAGGTAAGTGTCTCAGGGTTCTGGAATGTCTAAACTGTTGATGCCTTTTGGGCTACACAGAGACTCTTTAACCATCTGAGGTTGGGAGCTCTGTAGAGTCCAGCAGCAGCACTGAGGGTCTTTGATTGCAAAGGAAGCAGGCCACTAACACACACACACACACACACCTCCACTTTACCTAGATGGTGACATTCCCACACCACAGTCACCAAAATGTCCCAACCTTTCAAGAAAGGGAAGTGTGTTCATGGCCCCTCCTTTGCCCACGCCCTTCTGCCCCTTTACAGATCCAAGCATTATTTTGGAGGGGGGATTTCATAAAGATTTCTAAATTGAGTTAGAATTTCAAGTCTATTGTGACATGCAAATTAGTCCTGCTTGCCTGTTGGCAGCAAAGCCGCTGAAGTGCCTAGAGACGGCCGTAAAATGAAAACACCAAAGTGATTAAATGTGCCCGAAGAGCATAATTGAGTGCATGAATAAGAGAAAATAAAACAAATTGATTTTCTCCAGTGCCAGAAAAACAGAATAATTGAGAACAAAATAATAGACTTTGAAGTAATCAAAGTGAGGAATGCACCATGGTGACACAGAAACAGCCAGTTGTGGGAGAGATTTATTGTGTTTCTGTTATCATTTTTACAGCTTTAATTTCATTAGCTAATAAATACAAATCAATTGAAAAATCAGTCAACCAGAGAGGAAGCCGTCCCAAGCCAAGGTTTTTATTCACACCTCTAAAACAGACTAAGGTGGTGATCCTTAATCCACTCTCTCGCATGTGTGCGCTGCGCATGCTCACGTGGGCACATGCCACCGCCGCTACACAATACACAGGAATGTGCGCATGTACGCGCGCGCACTACAAGCAGGACAAGTTCTAGAAAGCCTCATTTGGAGATGGTGACCAGCAGCTGCCTAATCTGCTGGTCACTTGCCACATACAGTTTACTGATTCAGCCATCAAAGTGGTAACTTTTATATTCCACTGAGATCTCCATCAGAAAAAAATTGCCTGAGTATAAGCATCCTGGTTAACAAAGATGACACTGACCACATCTGTGAGCTTGCCCTGGATCCTGTAACTTCATCGGTTGATGGTGACGGCAGTGGTGGCAGCTATGAACACAACAGCGGGAACACCTGCCACTCTTGTAGTACTGCTGAGACTATGTGGCTTGCTCCATTCTCCCCCTCCCCCCAAAAATAGTGACACTGAACTATAATCTAAAATTGAGAGGACCAGGCAAGACTATTGCCACCCCTTTGGCATCCAGTTCGGTGTCTCTGATGCTAGGCAAAGACCAAGGCTGGAAAGCGAGATTGGAGGTAAGACTTCTCATGTTGAATCTGACAGTAGAGCATCAGGGACAGCAAGTCATGCTGGAACCAGGTGCTAGAAGATCACAGAGTAAACATGAGACTGCTTGGAAACTATTTTTATGGCTCCTCCAAGAAAAGAATCCCTCCACCCCACTCCTCAGCTGTTCATAGCTCAGTGGCCCTTCCCTTCAAGGTCCACAGCACTGGCTAATGGGACCTGAATGGAGGATTTTCCTTAATAGAGGCCTTTGAGCTACTCTGGCAGTAGGTGGGACTTCCAGATGTTCATGACACACCCTATCTTCAGGGCTCCATAGTTGTGGCCTTGCCTTTGGCTGTAGTAAAGGTTTTGGGACCGCTGGGACTGTAAAGCAGGGTGTACAAAAAGAGCTGGCAATGCTGAGACTGGCACTACTTGCTGGCTCCTTGGGATGGCACAGATAAGAAACTGTGTCTGCCAGACCATTTTTGTCCCCTTGAATCCATCTTCTAAGAAGCACCAAGATGGTGAGGGCAGTCTCAGACCTTCTAGTGACATGCAAGGCCCAACTGAAATATGCCTTGAAATGAATAGTAGATATTAATATTTTGTACAAAACAACAAGAGTTTGTCTCTAGTTCAAGCTGAAGTTCTCAGCTTCCATTTCCCACTGGTGTTTGGGTGGAGCAAATCATTTTGAAACTCTAAAGCATTATACAGATGTAAAACTGAATTATCCTCCCTGCCTCTGCTATTCCCATTATCCTTGGTTTCCCAGCACAGAATTTTTGTCTGAAAAAGCAATGTGGAGCAGGAACATTGACAAAAAGAACCTGAGAGCTGTGACTCCCAAATGCCTGGAGGCGATCACCCAACCCAAAAGATCGCCAACCGCTGCGGCCAGCTCCACTGGCTGCCCGGCGGGCACACAGCCCACTCCTGTGATGTCACCTCTACACTTACTTATGCCTATCCCTCCACAAGGAGCCAGCAGATTTAGGCACCGAGGGGGGAGAAAAAATGAATCATAGGCTATTTTAGAAATTGCTTCGATTCCATTTGAGCCTGCAGCGGTGCCTTGGAAGCTGAGCAGAGCACCCTAAGTCACGGGGTAATGTGTTTTAAGTGCTGATAGCCTGGAAGTGCCAGAAGCCTGGTGGGGTTAATCCACAACCCCAGGTTCTAATTCAGGTGAGAGGAAGATAAATGTTAATTAGAGGCTCTTCAGAATTGTCACTGAAAGGCTTTTTGAAGACGGCAAAGATTGACATTCTGAAGCAAGCAATACAGTTGGCAATCGCCAGCTAAAAATTAAATCAGCCATCTATGTCAGCAACATGCCCAGGGCTGGAGAGAATTCCTTTGGACTGAGCCAGGTGTGGTGGCTCTCATCCCAGCACTCAGGAGGCTGAGACAAGAAGATTACGCAAATTCAAGGCCAGTCTCAATACTCTGTAGTCCAGGGCAGCTTGGGCTGAGAGAGATGGTGTATCAGAAGAGGTCTGGAGAGATGACAGCAGTAATAAATAATTTTCTTTTATTTTTTTAAAAGAACGGTTAGACTGCCATTGCCCCCAGTTAAAAGGGGGACCCTTAGAGAGTCAGCTATTAGAGCGCTCATTCTATATCATACAAGGTCCCCTCTTGCCCCCAAAATCCCAGCTACCTCAGTCCTCCCTGCCCCTCATCCTGACTTCTGGTCACAAAACCCTTGTGGCTGTCTTTATACTTAGTACTATATCCCTGATGCCTGCAACCGTTTCCCCTTCAAGATGCCACGTGCTATGAAGCCTTCTGTGCCCTTTCTACCCTTAGCACTATAGCTACAGGTATTGGGTAGCCCAGCTGCGTGGATGTCCTACCCACATGTGTTGTCTTCACACGTCTTCCTCACTGCACCAGAGCTTCTAAAAGGCAAGAAATGTGCCTTGTTTTTCTCTCTGTGACCCTGAAACTGATCACAGAGCAGTGGTCCACAGTGGCCTGAGGGAGCTGTGGGTAAGGCTAGGAGATTCCCAGTGGCTGCACAACAGCCTGGATAGCAACTCCCCTGGAAGCATCTATAGGATTTCTCCCAGGTGCCTTGTGCTCCTCTATAGGAGGGATGAGCGCCAAGACATTTTTTGTCATCATCTTTTAATGTATGCCTAAGATGTAATACACACAGCAAGTCTGTTTCTGTTTTTATACTTTTGTTGCCCCTTTGAATAGATAACACCAAAATAGCTATTAAAGTTTTAAAAGTGAACGGAGATACAGAAAAATACTAGACGGCTATTGGTAGAGAGGTTAAGTGGAGCTCTGGATGTGGTGGTGCCTGCAGGGCATCCCAGCAGGGGGGGGGAGGGCTGAAGTGGGAGGAACTGCAGTTTGACCCTGCCTCAAAGTGAAAGAGGTGTTAGATAGATAGAGCACATTCCTGAGGGACTGCTCATCTGGCAGCAGTTGGAGAAACAATCCTAAATTCACTTTCCTATTTCTCTGAGGAACCATTGAATGTCCAGGGCTTCCAGGGTCACTCTGGCACTCCTCCAACCTGCTATGATACTGTCTTCAGAACTCATTCGTTGCGGGAGGGAGCAGAAAAGGGCAATGAGTGTGAATGCAATCCCAGTCCATTCTATTCACATGTGAGTGTGTCACAATGAAGCTGGGAACAACAGTGTACACCTTTAGTGCCAGCCCCAGGAGGCAGAAACAGGTGGGTCTTTGACAGTTCAGGCCAGCCTGATCTACATAGTGAGTTCCATGGCTACAAAGTAAAAGTTCCTGAAGCCCCCCCAAACAGAAAAAGTGTCACAATGAAACCCATTCTTTTGTACAGTTAATATGTACTAATTTGAAGGGGGGGGGACTAAAATCCCATTGGTCATTTCTTGGCATGCGTTAGTTTCCCTCAAGGAATGGGCCAAGTTTCTACTCCTGGGTTGAGCAAGTAAGTACTCAGTCAGAGGCAGGTATTGGTTCCTTTAGTGACTGGATCTTGAGCCCCTGTTGTGTGCCAGGCTCTGTGAAGGATGCTGATGACAGAACAGTAAGAATGATGACCATGGCCTGTGAGGAGAGACAGGATAGCAGGAAGTGAAAAAGCCCTGATGCTTCCAGTGTGCTGAGTGCATCAATGAAAGTACAAAAGGATCATAGGGCAAAAAAAGTGACCAGGGTGGCTGTTTAACTCCAGTGTTCCTAAAGCCTCTCAGAAGCACTTTTGATTTGAAACCTGTAGACTCAAGGTGACAAAAGTAATGAAATGAGTCAAAAATTAGACTATCCAAGGGCAGAGTCATCCAGGGAAGAATGGGTGGCAAGTCTGTAGGAAGGGGACACCTAACAAGGGGAAAGAGACTCCTGTTCACACCACACAAAGGAGCCCCGTGTGGCTGAAGTCAGGGAACAGGCCAGAGGCAAGAATTCCGAGATTTGATTCTAGTTATGAGCAGCAGATCCTCTGATGACAGGAGGGATGAGGTCTGGCCTGAGCACCAACACGCCCTGCCTGATACATAGTTGAATATAAGGGACCAGGAAAGATTCAAGGAGCCAACTTCCAAGTTATGAGAGTGTCGCATGCAAAGAGCTATAGTGATGGGACAGTAGTGAGTGGGGGGAGGGGCATGGATTTGTCATCTGTTTTGGAATTAGAACTCATGGGACTCGAGAGTGGATTAAAGAGGAGGATTGTAAACAGAAGAAGAAGTAGGCCCCCCTGGTCAGCACCATGACAGAAAGACAAAAGGACCAGGGATCTGTTTTATATCCTAAGTGCTCACGCCTCATTGAGTGGCACAGATGCAGAACAGTTCCCCTTCCGAGAAAGCTCTTTTCAACAGCACTAGTCTATATATATTAAAAAGACTAAATAATCATAGAAGAAAAGTCTCAGACTGGAGAAATATCCACACTCTATGAAGAATTAGCTCAACACTAAGAAAAGAAAAGAACCCAACTTGGGAATGTCAAAAGATAAGAAAAGAGCTCATGAAACATATACAGATGACAAGAAATTGTATGGATAGATGTCCAACATCGTATGCCACAAAGAAACTGCAAATTAGCCAGGCGTTGGTGGCACACACCTGTAATCCCAGCACTTGGGAGGCAGTGGCAGGCAGATTTCTGAGTTTGAGGCCAGCCTGGTCTACAGAGTGAGTTCCAGGACAGCCAGGGCTACACAGAGAAACCCCGACTCGGGGAAAAAAAAAAAAGAAGAAGAAGAAAGAAACTGCAAATTGAAGTAACAGGATAGCACTACACATCTACTAGAACAGATGCTTCCAACACCAAGTACTAGAGGGGACATGGAATAATGGAACGAACTCTCAGTCTCTGTTGGTGGGAATGTAAAATTGAACAGCCATTTGGGAAGACAGTTTACCAGTTTGTGCCAAAGCTAAGCAGTCTGACTATATGATCCAGCAGTTGCTTTCCTTAGTCTCTACCCAAATGAGTTAAAACTCATGCCCATGAGCTTTATTATATGTATTTATTATGAGCTTTATTCATAATTGTCCAAACATGGAAGTAACCAAGTTGACTTAGGTGAGTGGATCAGCTGTGTTATTAGGAAGTACAGAAAGCACTAATATATTCCTTTCCTCCTCTAAACATCTTACATTAGTTGAGTACTTCCTGCTCAGTCTTTCTGCCAACCTGAAACTTCTCTAAGTCTATTAATTGAAAAAAAGAAAGACTAAGGTAAATGTTCATTGGCACCTAGCAAGGCACATAACACAAGGGAACTACTACATAAATGTTAGTCAAAAAACTGGATAAGTGATAAGTCCATCGGTGGCAGTACATCCTGTAATCAATCCCAAGACCCCAGAGCCTGAGGTAGGAAGATCATCGGTTTGAGGCCAATCTGGGCTACATGGCAAGACTTTGTCTCAAAAGAGCAAAAGGAGTCAACCAGTGAATTCAAAGAACTCAGGCTTCCTGAGTGCTGGTTCAGAAGGTCTTGTATATCAGAAGTGAAGTCTTGGTGCAATTAATTACCCAAAGCAGAATGCTGAGAAGAAAATGGGGTGTCCTGTATGTAAACTAGAAGTTATAGAGAGGCCACAAGCTACAGTTTGCTTCTAAAAGTGATTTGCCTATTCATATTCTTTAAACTTTTCAGTCTCCGGCATTTAACACTGGAAACTTTGCATTCAAATATATATATATATATTTTACTTCATTTGGGAAATGAGAAAAATAGACACATGCAGGGCCTATATGCCTTCTAGTGGTGAATGGCTAGATCCATTTGGCAAACATGTGCATCTTGTTTGCCACAAACTCTATGCATTTTACTCTAGTCAAACATGGCTTTCCATTCACACTGTTTTAAACAGTGTCTTTACTTTTACAGTAGTTGAATAAAAAGGAAACTTTGCAAAATGGTCTAGTTGCCCTGGAACTCACTATGTAGACCAGGCTAGCCTCAAATGGGAAGGTCTGCCTGCATTTGATCCCAAGTGTTAGGGTGAAAGGTGTGTACCACCACAACCACTGAGAATCTATTTATTATACTAGTCATGATTCAAGGTGGTAAAAAGATAAAAGAAACGGGAGATCCATGTCTTGCCCTAGTTGGATTCTGCTCACATGGATTCTTTGGCTCTCTTGGCATTTATGTTGGCCCCCTCTGACCTGAAGCCTAAGTACAAGATGTCTAAGTTCTGTTTGCTCCTTTCTCTTGCACTGTCTCCCAAGCCTCAGACTGTGTTGGCCTTTAGAATTTTCTCAGGCTACCACCCACTGCTAGAAAAGCTGGACATCAGAAGAGAAACAATGGGCATTATTTAAGCTTACATGTTTATGGTTACCCAGATTCAACATTGCTCACCATCAGCTTTTGGTGGAAATTATTCCTGTTGTTTTGGTTAATTGCCTCCAAATGTAACTATAGAGTAAGTCAGGCGCAACAGAATCCAGCACCCACCTTTCCTCTCTGTGGTCATATGTCACTAAACCATAATGACACAGAGTCTTATTCTTGCACATATTCATTTCTTCCCCAAGCACTGGCCGTGCTTACAGATGATTGTTGCTTCAGGACATCAGCCTGTGGGCTACCCTCAGCGGGGGCCCATGGACAGGGCCCTGTCTAGGAGAAAGCTTAAGGCTTTACTTCCAGATGGTCAGGGGAGACTGGAATTTCTTGGCTCAGGGAAGAGTGTGACCAGAGCTGGCAGTGACCAAGAAGTGGCCCTATGGTCAAAAGCACCAGTGAAGAGGCTAAGCCACGCAAGAGATGTAATAAAGGTTAAGAAAGTACCAAGAGAAAGAAGACGGAACACAGAGACATCTTGAAGTTAAATTCCGGAACCCATAAGAAATAAAGGGGCATGAAGAATCAGGCATGGCCCAAGAAGCATTTTGAGTTTGTTTCAAACACCAAAAGCATGATCCAAAACAGATGAAAAAAAAAAAAACCTGCTAAATTTGGCCTCATCAAAATTAACTTTTGCTTTGCAAAAGATGTGTTAGTAGAATGAAGAGATAACAAATGTACTGAGATAAAATATTTGCAAGTCATATACCCAACAACAGATTTGTATCTAAAACATACAAAGAGCTCTCCAAACTCAACAGTAGAAAAAAATCAAATTAAAAAATGGGCATAAGGCATAAAAAAGAATATACTGATAGCAAATTTAGCGCATAAAAGATGTTTAACAGCATTCGCTATTTAGGCGAGCTGAGCACTGGCAAAGATGTGGGAAAAGCAGCTTCCTACCACATCCCTGGTACGAGTGTAAGTGCCACAGAAACACTGGAAAACACGTCAGCAGTTTCTTATAAAAACTAAATGTATACTGCGTTCACAGGAAACCTTGTATGAGTGTGTTCATAGAAGCTTTATTCATAATAACCAAAAGCTCAGTTGTCCTTTAGTGTGTATTAGGTAGATAGACCATGCCACATACCCCAGTATTTCATGCATACAACAACTTGGATGGGTGTTTTTTTTTTACATTAATGTATATTAATTGTACAAAATAATGTGTTCCATTGGCATTTTCATACATGTGTATCATATATACTGATCATATTCACCCTTATCACCTTCTCTCTCCCCCTTTTGGATCTTAAGAGCAGTACACTGAATGAAAATGCCAGTTGCAAACGTTTACATAGTCCACATATATAACATTCTAAATGGGAAACTGTTTTAGAGATGAAAAACATTAATGGTTGTCAGATCATAGAGAAGGTAAAGGGGGAGGGGTGGCAGTGATTAGATTTTCACAATTGGAATAAAGATTACATGAATCTACACTTATGATAAAATTGCATAGAGCTGGATACTTATTAACACACAAGTACATGTCAGACTCGTGAAATACAAATAATATCTATGAATGATGGCAATGTCGACTTCCTAGTTGTGATATGAATACCAATCATACAAAATGCTAATTGGAAAAAGCTGCTGAAGGCCCAAGGGGCTGTACCAACCTGGGTTTTGCTGTTGCTGTTATTTGCAACTTCCTACAGCTCCTCACTGTGTGATTCCATTTATATAGCATTTTTGAAAAGACACCACTGTAGTGACAAACAACAGATTAGTAGCTGTCAGGCAAGCCAGAGGATACAGTCGCTAAAGGTTTGGGGGATTAGGAAACAATTCTGTGTCCTGAACGTGTTTACGTGTTTGTGGTGTGTGTGCGTGTGCGTGTGCGTGTGCGTGTGCGTGTGCGTGTGCGTGTGCGTGTGCGTGTGCGTGTGCGTGTGCGTGTGCGTGTGCGTGTGCGTGTGTGTGTGTGTGAGGAGGTCTGTGCATAAAAGAAAGTCAGTTTTACTATAGATTAATTTTAAAATTACAGAAGCAGGACTAAATCGTAGACTATTTTTCTAGCACACACAAGGATCAGGATTTGATTCCTAGCACCAAAAGCCAAATAAGACTTTCTTTTAATTTACAATAGAATAGCAACTGCTCAGTTCGGATCCCCTCCTACTTCCCCTGCTTCTCTCTCTACTCAGCCATCACGTTCCATCTACTGTATGCCTGCTAGTGGGAGGCGCCGTGCTACATGCTGGAACTTTTTCTTTTATTCGATGTATTCTTTATTTACATATCAAATGATTTCCCCTTTTCTGGGTCCCCACTCCCCACAAGTCCCATGAGCCCCCTTCCCTCCCCCTGTTTTCCCACCCACCCCTTCCCACTTCCCTGTTCTGGTTTTGCCCTATACTGCTACACTGAGTCTTTCCAGAACCAGGGGCCACTCCTCCGTTCTTCTTGTACCTCATTTGATGTGTGGATTATGTCTTGGGTATTCCAGTTTTCCAGGCTAATATCCACTTATCAGTGAGTGCATACCATGATTGATCTTTTGAGTCTGGGTTACCTCACTTAGTATGATGTTCTCCAGCTCCATCCATTTGTCTAAGAATTTCATGAATTCATTGTTTCTAATGGCTGAATAGTACTCCATTGTGTATATATACCACATTTTTTGTATCCATTCCTCCGTTGAGGGACTCCTGGGTTCTTTCCAACTTCTGGCTACTACAAATAGGGCTGCTATGAACATAGTGGAGTATGTGTTGGAACTTAAAATACAACAGTATTCTTCCTACTCTAGAGGACAGTCAGGCAGTGGAGCTTAGACTGATTTTATCTTCTTGTTCAAAGCTCAGGGCCAAGTAGATCAAGGATCTACACTTAAACCAGACACTCTGAAGCTTATAGAAGAGAAAATGGGGACAAATCTTGAACACAGGACACAGGGGGAAAGTTCCTAAACAGAACACCAATGGCTTATGCTCTAAGAACAAGAATCAACAAATGGGACCTCGTTTCAACCCAAAGAAATGGAGCAGAGAGAAGACTGACCAGGGACCAAGTGAAGGAACTGATCCCTTTTAAAGCCTGGCCCTGTATAGTGCTTTCCCAACAGAAGTCTAGGGTCCTTTACTCCATTCTACACAGGTTAAGAGAAAGTGCCAGAAGGGCTGTACCCTGCTACAGGGGCAGAAAGGTTGGGGTTAAAGGACGATTTGATGCAGCTAACTGTGACCTCTGAAAAAGTGTTACCTGGATGTACACATGAGTATATGTATAATGAGTGTGTGTGTGTCTAAAAACCATTTGTTTTGTTCATAACTCTTGACTGGTGTTGGAGCTGCAATCAGCTGTGTAGTTCTTCTGGCTTGGCCTGGACCCACCCAATATCCGCAGTCCACTGCCCTGGTGGTCAAAAAACTTGCTCACTTACATAATACTTTCTAAGATAACAGGGGTGTCTAGGCCCTTTGTCCCTCATCACTTAGGCCTTATCCCCAGAAAAAGTCACCCCATTCTCACTCTCAACCCCAACATGTAAATGCTTATTTTCTTCTTCACAGCCCTATTGAGATCTGTAATTCATACATGTTACCTGAATCTGACTTGTGTTTTCTCTCCTGTTTGCAGGGAATCTGAAGCATGTGGTCTAGTTGACAAAAAGAGATCAGGTTTCCAGAGCTGGGCAGCAGTGCCTGTAATGAAGACAGTGTGTTGATGCAAGCAGTTTGTGGAATTTGTGACTGCAGGGGGAAATTTGGAAGAAATTACTTCCTGAAAATTTCTAAGGGGCACCAAGTAGCAGCTGGCCTCCGGGGGTGAGGAGGCAGGCACCCTGGAGCCAGGCCTAGGGGGAAAAGGAAGACACCCAGTGTCTAAAGTGTTTATTTTAAAACACAAATGCAGTTTTTAATGTTTCAAAATTATTTTTAAGCAAGTTTGGAGGGAAGAATTTTATCTTCATAAAGGGGACAAATCAGGAGCTACAGGAGAATGGGGTTGGGTAGGGGGCAGCAGACGGGCATGTTTGGACCTCAGGGCCATTTAGATAGAGACCCGTGGGGGAGGGGTATCAGCCTACTGGGAGGTAAAGAGGAAGGAGCCTGCCACTTTTGTTTTAGTACTATGCACTCAAGTTGTTCTTAATAAAATTTTTGAAAATCTAGCTCGTCCCACCGTTCTGTTACTGCTGCTGACAGCACACACAGTTCTGAACTTTTCTTGCCACCAAAGGTCAGAAATGGCCCTCTTGTTCCCATACTCTGCCCTAGGCAGCCTGGGACTCTCACCTTAAATTTTGGACCCTCCTAGGGGAACGAGTGTATCACCGGTCCAGATGACAAGCTCTATCCCAGGCTGGGGCCTACCCATGAAAAAGGAGGTGTGGAGTTATACACTCCACATCCATGAAAAGGGGCCTGTTTGTTACATTCTCGAGAGGAGCTTGCTGTGTCAAGGATTCATGGGTTGAGTAAGGCCGGGCCTCAAAGTGCATTTCCATGGGTAAACAGGACACTTCCAGCTCAAGTGTAGACAGATGATACATATGACAGTTAGCTGATGTAACCAGGAAAGATGCCAAAATAGGGCATTTAGCAGGATTTTATAACCTGATTGACCAAATGTTTATTAAGTTCTTTCAACCACTGTGATAAGTCTAAGAGACATGGGCACAGCCCAGTCCTGGCCTGGAACAAGGGGAAGAGAAAGCAAATATATGCACGGAGCTGGGGATCTCTGAATTGAAAGCAACTGGTTGTGTCCAAGCAGCCCAGAAGCCTCTGAAGGGATGGGTAACCTGAATGTCCCCCCAGGCAAGCAAGAGCATTCCACAGAAGGGAGTGAGAAAGCCTCAAGTCTGTCCTTGGCTGGGAATAGCCATGCTTTTATTAAACAGTGAGAGTGTCTGGTGGACTAGAAGTACCAGTCGCTTCAAATGTCCACTATTCTAATTATACACTCTAGGCTTAAGGCACTTTGGCTTGTGCTGAAAAGAATGGGGATTTCAAAGAATTGGAGAGTGGGGAATGGCTGGCTGAAGGCGCAGGTGCCAAGGTTTGCCCTCTCAAAGGTTTGCTTATCCCACTTCGGTTTCCCAATGCAGTCCTTTCCAATCTATCTGCAGGGTCCCTATGAAGGCCTCCATCCTGCGAGGCAGCCACCTGGTGAGAACAATGGCTGGTTAGTGCCCTGTGGCCCTTTGGGGGGAACGGCCCTGGTCAAGGATATTCCCCCCCCACACACACACACACACATATACCCGCACTATGGAGGGAGCAGCAGAAGGTGCTGGGAATACCAGCAAAAGGTTGCCTTTTGCCATGGGACCTGATCTCCTGGCCCAAGCTGGCACTGCCTGAGAACTACCTCTGCCTGAGTCCTGGCCTAACAGGATCCATAAAAGCTACTGAGCTGATGACCTTGGGCCTAGCCTCAGAGGGCACCAGTGCAGGGGCCTCCAAACTGTCAATCATTGCATTCCTATAGGACACGCTGGCCTGGAGTGCAGTTCGGTGGCAGGGTACTTGCCCAGCATACACAGCCCTGGATTCTGTCCCTTAGCACTTCAAAAATAGAGGAGGTGAGACAAGAGAGAAGGGAGAGAGAAGAGGAGAAAGAAGATACTAAACAGGACACAAAAAAGAGCAACAGGTAAAGGTAGGGATCACTTTTTTAAAATTTACCAAGTAAAATTGAAATACTCAAAGGCAGAGCCAGCATCCACAAAACCAACACGGCAGGTTAAGAACGGCTCTGTCCATCGCTTCTCTGCCTTTTGGCTAAGATCAAGTGAAGAACAGCTCTGTCCACAGTTATAAAGGCAGTAACAGCAACAAAGAAAAGCACCAAACAGGAACGGAGTTAGATTTCGGTGGACCAGGAAATTATAAGATGCTTTGTTTTGCTTTTGGAGCCTTTTTTTTTTCCAGATTCCCTCTAGCGAAGCACATTTTATTTTCACAGTGGAAAAGCAGGCTGGGGTAGACAGCTCAGTGTGCAGTGCCTGCCTGTCTGCCTGCTATCCATGAGGCCCTAGGCTGCACCCTTAGTCCCACAAATAAAGTAATAAGCTAAAAAGGAGTTGCTTGGTTGAACAACTCTAAACTCAAGTCGCACACACACAAAAAGAACTGTGTTTGGGAGAAGGGGTTCAGCTGGAGGAGATGGGGAGTAAAAGTATAATGGGGTGACTGTGACCAAAATGCATTGTGTCTGTGTGTAATTGTCAGAATAAATGCTGGAGACTGTAAATGGTCATTATATCTGCTCTGAGATAAAGATCAGAGTCAGTTGGAGCCTCCCACTGTGCAGACCCATGCTCAGCCTCAGGGCTGTTCTTACTGCCCAGGAGACTCTGAGCACAGCCCCAGGAAAAATGGGCTCCCGGGCAAGGTAAGTGGATACTGGTGTGAGCTTGCCTTCCTTTCAGTCAAATGCTACTGTCCACCTACCCACTGTCGTACTAAGTTCAAGCCCAGTGACTCTGATGACAGACATGAGGCAAACGTTAGAATGAATCCCTTTTTATAGGTCATCCCTACTTAAAGTGGGCCATTATCTTTCCTGCTGGATAGGTAGTATCATACCCACTCTAGAGATGAGTAAACTGAGTCTACAAACTGAAATAACTTGCCCAGGAGTGTGCACGCACGCGCACGTGTACACACACACACACATACACACAACCAGACTTCCCCACTCTCCAGGGTTAGATGCATCTTCTCTGATGAGTCCACACCAGGCAGTCCTCTGCTATATATGTGTTGGGGGCCTCATAGCAGCTGGTGTATGCTGCCTGGTTGGTGTCTCAGTGTCTTGAGAGCTCCGGAAGGTACAGGTTAGAATGTCCTTTAAACTATGTGACTTTGGAGTAAAAGCTTTTCTTCTTACTTACAAAGTCCAAACTGGATCAAGCCACACACTACTCGTAGGCCCTCACCCTACAATAAACAGACAAATCAGTCATGTGCTTTTTCAGCAAGGTGCTTGGCCTTGCTGAGTGTGTTTCCTCACATAGAAAGCAGGGTAAATACTTTCTGTACTTCCTTGGCTCTTGTGAGAGTCTACTGACTTATCAATGATGGGGCATCTGAAATGAGCCTTAGAAACTGTGTGGTTGCACATGCGAATATACGATTATTCGTAGCATGAGAGGTTCAAGGCCAGCCTGGGCTACATGACAGCCTGTGTCGGAGAAAAAAAGCCTAAATATTGTACATATAAGAGCATGTACCAGGACTAGAGAAACTATAGGTAAACTTTAGGCTGTGTCTATAACTTAAGGGTTAAGAAAAATAGCCATCTTATAAAGAATATATGTATGCAAAACCCTGAAATCAATCCCTATCACTGAAGACAAAGAATGTGTGTGTGTGTGTATGTGTGTGTGTGTGTGTGTGTGTGTGTGTGTGTGTTGGATATACATGTATTTGCATAAAATATCTCTGAAAAATACACAAACTGGGACACTTCAGTTGCCTCCAGGCAGTGAAGCCAGGTGGCAAATGGCTGGGGAAGTGAGGGAAACTTGCACTGTTTCTTTTTGTACCTTCTGATTTTTTTAACCATGTAGATGTATTACCTAGTCCCTGAAAAAGTAAATAAATAAAATTTAAAAATAAGAAGAAAGCCAACGGAAAATTCCCAAGCTGGTTTACCTTCGGGGAGAGTGGTTGCACCTCCACTGCATTCATTGTGAGCTGTCACAGAGAGAGCAGTATATTTCCAATTCTATATTTAAAAGACTCTCAGGCAGAAGGATTTCTTTATTAGCAAGTGAAATATTGTCGATCAACAGAGAAGGGGAGACAGAAGAAGAGGAAGATGAGGAAAACTGAGGAAGAGGAATGGAAGCAGCCATCAGACAGAACCTCTTCCTATAGCCATTCCCCTGCTGCATTTACCAGGGGCAGGTCCTGTAGCCCAGGCTCATGGCTGGGCCCACAGCTGCCCAGTAGAGCCTTGGCAAGCACTACAGCCGCTTTCACCTTATGCTGCCTAAATCTGAACCTCTGGCA
Source organism: Apodemus sylvaticus (assembly GCF_947179515.1). Taxonomy (NCBI): domain Eukaryota; kingdom Metazoa; phylum Chordata; class Mammalia; order Rodentia; family Muridae; genus Apodemus; species Apodemus sylvaticus. The sequence goes on along the minus strand of NC_067495.1, from coordinate 63,047,916 downwards.
CTCAATTGCTCTGGGACCTTGTCCAAGTAAGCCAGTCTCTCTAAGCCTTAGTGTTATCATCTATCAAGTATACTCCCCGGTCCTCTCTCCAGGGAGAAAGCTGCTATGAGGTACACCACACACACACACACACACACTGATATATCAATGAGAAACCCAGGTGCATGCCATAGTCCCACTTACTAAAGAGACTGAAGCAGGAGAGTCACTTGAGCGTGGGAATTCCAGCCAGTCTAGACAATACCACAGGACTGTGATGACAGCATGCGTGCCAAGCATGTGTGAGGCCCTGGGTTCACTCCCCAGCACTGCACCCAGCAGGAACTCAAAGTCACCTTTGGGGATATATTGAGTTTGAGGACAATGTGAAGTAGAGACTATCTCAAAAAGAAAAAGGCAAAAAATGAGAATGGGGACGAAAGAAGACAGAAGAAAGACAGAAGGAAGGACTAAAGGAAGGAAAGAAGGAAGAAAGGAAGGAAGGAAGGAAGGAAGGAAGGAAGGAAGGAAGGAAGGAAGGAAGGAAGGACTAAAGGAAGGAAAGAAGAAAGGAAGGAAGGAAGGACTAAAGGAAGGAAAGAAGGAAGGAAGGAAGGAAGGAAGGAAGGAAGGAAGGAAGGAAGGAAGGAAGGAAGGAAGGAAGGAAGGAAAAAAGAAAGGAAGGAAGGAAGGAAGGAAGGAAGGAAGGAAGGAAGGAAGGACTAAAGGAAGGAAAGAAGAAAGAAAGGAAGGAAGGAAGGAAGGAAGCCAACAAACAGAAGCCAGAGACAGGAGGCTCCTAAAGACTCACAGGCTAGCAAGCATTATCAAAATGGCAAGCTTCTGTCTCAGGAGAAGACCCCCTACTCAAAAAATTAGAAAAGTGGAAGAAGACATTCCAGCACCAGCCTTAAGCCTCCATGTGCAGATATGTGTCAAGTGTGCATGCACACACACACACACACCACAACAACAACAATAAAAAATACAGACCACCACATTTATTACTGTGCTTCACAGATTATTGATAGTTTTTCAAAGAATTTTAAGGCAAAGTAAGTATTCTCTTCAGAGAGGCAATGCAATCCTAAGCAAAAATATACATTGGAGGCAAAACAGCCTTATCTTAGTGACTTTTCAGTTGCTGAGATAAGATAACTGACAAAAGAGACCAAAGGGGGAATGGGTTTATTTTGGCTCACAGTTCAAGATTATAGCTCATCATTTTGGGAAAATCACAGTAGCAGGAGTTTGAGACAGCTGGTCACATTACATGCTCAAAAACCTATCTCCCAAGTGGCTCTAAATCTCATCAAGTTGACAATTGAGATTATCCATCCTTTTCAAAAAACTGTGCTAGAAAAACGATATTTAAATGTAGAAGGTTGAAATGAGATCCCTGTCTCTCGTTCAAAATCAACTCAAAATGGGCCAAACACCAAAATGTAAGATCTAAACCTTTAAAGCCAATAGAAAAAACACTTCAAGATATGGTGGTCATAAGCAAGGAAATTTCTGAATAGGATTCCAGTCACTCAGGTCAAGATTGACAACTGAGAAATAGGACCTCCTGAAATTAAAAAGCTTCTGCACAGCAAAGGACATAATCAAATGAAGAGATGACCTACAGAATGGGAGAGACATCTTTGCTAGCTATACTTCCAACATGAGATTAGTATCTACTCTATACAAGGAACACAAAGAATTAAACAACAAGAAATCAAACAATGCAACAATAAATAGGCTAATAAAATGAGCAAAACAGTTCTGAAAAGGTCAAGAACAGGGCTGGGAAGATGGCTCAGAGGCTAGAGCTTACACTATACAAGCATGAAGATCTGACTTCGAATCCCTAGACCCCATATAATATCAAACATGCTAGCACACATCCATAATCCCGGTTTTCCTACTGAAAGATGAGAGATGGAGACGGGAGGCTCTGAAGCTTGCAGGCCAGTTAGCCTGGTGTAAACAGTGCCAAACAGCAAAAGGGGCCCTGTCTCAAGTAAAGTGCAAAGTGATTGCCTAATGATCACCGTCACTCAAGGTGGGTGGTCGTCTGACTTCTAACACGCACACACATGAACACACATAGACTCATACACATGCACACATATAAAACTTGGGGGGATGACTTTTTGAGACAAGATCTCTCTGTGTAGCCCTGGCTGTCATGGAAGTCACTCTGTTGACCAGGCTGGTGTCAAACTCACAGCTATCCACCTGCCTCTGCCTCCTAAATGCTGGGATTAAAGGTGTGAGACACCACCTCTAGGTGCAAAACATTTTTTTTGTTTTTTTTTTTTTGTTTTTTCTTGTTTTGTTTTTTGTTTTTTGTTTTTTGTTTTTTGTCTTTTTTTTTTTTTTGAGACAGGGTTTCTCTGTGTAGCTCTGACTGTCCTGGAACTCATTCTGTAGACCAGGCTGGACTTGGACTCAGAAATCCACCTGCTTCTGCCTCCCAGAGTGCTGGGATTACAGGCGTGCGCCACCACCTCTAGGTGCAAAACATTGTGGGGGTTTTTTGGGGGGGGGGTGAGACATGGTTTCTCTGTGTAGCCCTGACTGTCCTAGAACTCATTCTGTAGACCAGGCTGGACTCGGACTCAGAAATCCACCTGTCTCTGCCTCCCAAGTGCTGGGATTAAAGGTGTGAGACACCACCACCACCACCACCACCACCACCACCACCACCACCACCCTGCCCAGTGCAAAAAACATTTTTTAAAGTACAAATGACCAATAAACATGAAAAATGTTCACTATCACTAGCTGTCTTAGTCAGAGTTTCTATTCATGCACAGAACATCATGACCAAGAAAAAAGTTGGGGAGGAAAGGGTTTATTCAGCTTACACTTCCACATTGCTGTTCATCGCCAAAGGAAGTCAGGACTGGAACTCAAGCAAGTCAGGAAGCAGGAGCTGATACAGAGGCCATGGGGGAATGTTACTTTCTGGCTTGCTTCCCCTGGCTTGATCAGCTTGCTTTCTTATAGAACCCAAGACTGCCAGCCCAGAGATGGTACAACCCATAACGGGTCCTCCCCCCTTTACCACTAATTGAGAAAATGCCTTACAGCTGGATGTCATGGAGGCATTTCCTCAAGGGAGGAGACCCTCTGAAAACTCCAGCTTGTGTCAAGTTGACACACAAAACCAGCCAATACATTAGCCACCAGAGAAATGCAAATTAAAACTTTTATCAAGAAAACAAACAACAAGTATAGGTGAAAATTCAGACAAAAAAAAAAAAACAATCTTTATACAGTGCTAGTGGGAATGTAATTAGTGCAGCCACTGTGGAAGTCAGTATAAAAGTTCCTCAAAAAATTTAAAAAACATTTACTATATGATTCATCTATACTACTCCAGGGTGTTTACCTAAAAGATTCCAAGTCAACATATCACAGAGATTCTTGCACAACAGTTTATAATAGCTAAGCTATAGAATCAAGGCCAATGTAAATCAATATAGAAACAGATAAAGAAAATATAGTTTATATACATGACAGAATTTTTTAGCTGTAAAAAAGAATAAAGTTATGTCAGTTGAAGGAAAATGCATATGAGTGGAAATAATCATTATGCAAATTAATTCAGTGAGTGTAGGTGCCCAAAGAACCAAGAGGTTTTAGATACCTGTGAGGCTGGAGTTAAGGTTATGAGCTACCCAGTTGGGTGCTGAGAATCAAATTTGGGTCCTCTGCAAGAGCAGTACATATTCAACTGCTGACCACTTCTCCAGATGCCCCCTGCTTGAAGTTTTGAGCTGCGGTCTCTCTCACTCTCTAATCCAGTTGTCCTAAAACTCATATAAATCCCTCTGCTTCGATCTCTCAAGGGCTGGGATTACAACACCTACCTGGGACAATGATTTTGGTCTGGTGCCTAGCACACTACATGGCATATATTCCAGTACCCAATAATATTTATGAAATTGATTGAACATACATAAAAGTATACTGTTCTGTGAGATTTTGTTTTATGAGAGAGGGTCTCATGTAGGGTCTCATGTCCAATGTAGACCAGGCTGGCCTTAAACTCACAGATTGCCTTTTCCTCCTGAGTGCTGGGATTAAAAGTGTCTATCACTTCACCCAGCCCCTTGTGACCTGAAATTTTTTTGCTTAAATTATACACTATATGTGACTTTTCTATATCAATGCACAAGGAGCTACCTTGCTATACCAATAGCACAGGAAATAAGTCCAAAAACTGACAAATAGAATTATGTGAAATCTTAAAACTTCTACAAAGCAAATAAAATAAATTACCAGACTGAAGAAATGGCCTACAGTAGAAAATGCTGCTAACATTACATCAAACATGGAATTAATATCTAAGATTTTTTTAAAACCACAAAAAATTAAAAACCAAAAAATCATTCATGCAGTCAATAAATGGGCTACAGAACTGTACAGACAGTACTCAAAAGAAACAAAAAATGGACAATAAGTATTTTGATAAGAGTTCAGTACTCTTAGCCATTAAGGAAATGCCAATTAAAATCATTTTGAGATTCCATTTTACCCCAATCAGAATATCTGTCACCAAGACAACAAAAGACAACACATTCTTGTGAGGATGAAGAGAAAGAAGAACACTTCTTTTCTGTTGTTGGCTAAATAAACTGCCACTGTCACTGTGTGAAGCAGTTTGGAGATTCCCCAGGAAACAAAAATTAGAAACTGTTCCTGGACATAGTTCCACAGGACTCAGAGTCAACACAGCACACAGACTGGCACATCTGTGTTTACTGATGCACTATTTACAACATACAGGCAGTCAACCCTTCTCAGGTGTCTATGAACAGCTGACTGGACAGCGAGCACATGCTACATATACAGATGAACATAGACACAAATTTATGTGGCCAAAACCAAAAATGACATCTTACATAAAAATAGATAGAAGCAGAGGCTATTGCATCAAATAAAATAAATTAGACTAAGAAATGCAATGACTGCATGTTGCCCCTTATAGGTGGAACCTGTGTGTGTGTGTGTGTGTGTATGTGTGTGTGTTCAATCTAGAAAGGCTATGGGAGGGAAGGCAGAGCTCATAAGGATGAGGAGGGAGGGTGATGGGATACGTGTGACAAGAAATCAGATAAGGAAAGTAGTGGAGGAAGAAAGGGAAGAGGTGGAGGGAAACAAATCAGAACTCTAATGACACATGTATGAGGATGCTGTACTAAAGCACAGTACTTTGTATGTTAACTTAAAATACTAATAAAAATGAACTAAGCATTTAATAAAAAAAAAAAAGCAAAAGGAAAAAAGCAGCCATCTCAGCCACCTCATTCAGCCTTTTTTTGTTTTGTTTTGTTTTTGTTTTGTTTTTTCGATACAGGGTTTCTCTGTGAAGTCCTTGGCTGTCTTGGAACTCACTCTGTAGACCAGGCTGGCCTCGAACTCAGAAATCCGCCTGCCTCTGCCTCCCAGAGTGCTGGGGATTACAGGTGTGCGCCACCACTGCCCACTCACTCAGCCTTAATTATGACAAAACTGACATTCTAAAAATGTAAGGCATAAATGCTATCTTAAAATGGTCACATTATATAGATACTCCAAAGTTTGTTTAACCTATTCCCAGCTGCTGAATATTCAAGGTTTTCTCAACTTTTCTTACAAATAAGAACACTGCACCTCAGTAAAACCGCTAGAGCCAGTAAGAGAACCAACCCAGTAAAGTGACAGAGCACAAGATAAAACAAAATTCAGCTGTGCTGCACCAGCAACCAACAACCCAAAGAGAAAACTAACAAAACAAGTCTTAGGCTGGCAAGATGGCTCAGCTGGCTTCAGCACTTGCAAACAAGCCGGAAGTGTTGAGTTGAATTCCCAGGATCCACACAGTAAAAAGAGTTACCTCCTTCCTGTGACTGTCCTCTAGCCTAGATGTGGGCTTGTGCACACACATAAAGAAATGATAGATAGATAGATAGATAGATAGATAGATAGATAGATAGATAGATAAGTAGGCAGGCAGGCAGGCAGGCACAAAATTGTCAACAGGGTCTCATTATGTAGACCAAGCTAACCTCAAACTCACAAAGATCCACCTGCCTCTGCCTCCTGAGTACTAGAACAAAAGGCGATATGCCACCAGTCCCAGCAAATAATGAATAGTTTTTAAAACAAAGAGAAAGAGAACAATGCTAGGGACTAGGAATGTGTTTCATTTGATAGAGCACTCACCTAGAATGCATGAGTCCCTGTGTGGGATCCCCCACCCCATATCAGCCAGCCATGATGGTACAGAAGTGTATCCTGCACTAAGGAAGTAGAGACAGGAGGATCCGAAGTTCACTATATAGTGACTTTCAGGCCAGCCTGGGAGACATGAGACTCTGTCTCAAAAAGAAGGCAACTTACTTACAAGAACAGCCACAAATGAAATGCTTAAGCAAAGGGACCTGTGTATTAAAATCATAAAATATTGCTGTCTTCAAAGAAATTAAAGAAGGCACAGATAAATGGAGAGACAGCCCATGTTCATAAAAAAAGACAATATTGGAAAGGTGTCAATACTACCCAAAGCAAATACAATCTATATAAAAAAAAAACCCAAATGACTTTTTTTGCATAAACTCCATCCACTTGACAATTTTAAAACAAAAAAAAACCAAAAACCTTGTTAATGTTAGGGTTGGTGGTACACACTTTTAATCCCAGCAAACTTAGGAGGCAAAGTCAGACAGATGACTGTAAGCTGGAGGCCAGCCTGGTCTATGTAGACAGCTCTAGGCTAGACATGGCTACATGGTGAAACCTTGGCTCAAGGTTTTTTTAATTATTAAGAAACTGTAGTAGCCAGAACAGTGTGTTACTATGCACAGGCATAGAGGTACAATGGAACAAATCTGATAGCATAGATAATAATCTAATATAACTATGGCCAACTGACTGTGAATAGAAGCCCTAAGTCCATTCAGCAGGGAAAGAACAATCTCTTCAATAAATAGTACTGAGACAACTACATTTCCACATGCAAAAGAATGAAGTTGGACCTCTCTCTATCTCACAGGATAAGCAAAATAAATTTGAAAGAAATCACAGTTGTGTAAGAATCCAAATTACAAAACTTGGGCATGGCACTGGATTCTTAGATATGACATTAAAAGCATAGGCAACAACAGAAAAATTAATTGGACCTCATCAAACTAACAGATTTTTTTCTGTGCAAAGGACATTACCAGGAAACCAAAAGTAAAGAAAAACAGGGAAAACACTTCAAGATCTAAGCAGAGGCCATGACTTTCTTAATAGGACTCCGATAGCTCAGGAAATAATAGAAGAACTGGCAAATGGAATCGCATCAAATTAATGAGTTTCTGCATAGCAAAGAAGACAAATATCAGAGTGAAGAGACAGCCTACAACGTGAGAAAACCTTTCCAGCTATCCATCTGATGAGGGATTAATATCCAGAATATATAAACAACTCAACAAAGTTATCATCAGAAGAACAAGTAATCCAACCAATAAATGGGCAAAAGAACTAAACTGACATTGTTTTCAAAAGATGAAATACAAATGGCCAGTAAGTATTTAAAAAAAAAGAGTGGGTCACATGGTTGGCCATTATGGAAATGCAAATCAAAACTGTGCTGAGATTCCATCTCACCCTAACCAGAATGGCTATCATCCAGAAAACACAAAACACCCGGGCATGGTAGCAAACAACTTTAATCTCAGCACTTGAGAGGCAGATCTCATGTAGTCTCTGTGAGTTCCAGTCTACATAGTGAGGTCCAGGGCAGACAGAGCTCCATAGTGAGAACCTGTCTCAAAGCAAAAACCAAAAAACCAAAAAACAACCAAACAAAAAAGAACAAAAAAGCAAAAAACAACAAATACTGCTGAGGATGTGGGTAAAAGAACCTTTATACTCTGGTGGTAGGAATATAAATTACTTTAGCCATTGTGAAAATCAGTATAAAGGCTTCTCAAAACCTTAAGAATAAAACTAACCTAAAGGCACTTAAGGTGCAAGCTTGCTGACCAGAGTTCCATGCCTCGGGGTCATGTAAATAGTAAAAGGAGAAAACCAGCTCCACAAAGTTATCCTCTGACATCCAGACACACTTCAAGGCATGCATCCCATGCATACACATCATGTATACACACACACACACACACACACACACACACACACACACAAATACATGATAATAGATATTTTTTTTAAAGAACTACCCTATGGCCAGGCAGTGGTGGCGCATGCCTGTAATCCCAGCACTTGGGAGGCAGAGGCAGGCAGATTTCTGAGTTTGAGGCCAGCCTGGTCTACAGAGTGAGTTCCAGGACAGCCAGGGCTATACAGAGAAACCCTGTCTCAACAAACAACAACAACAAAAACCCAACTACCCTATGATCCATGAATACTACTCCTAGGTTTATGCTCAAAAAATTTTAAAGCCAGCATGTCCTAGAGATACCTGGACATCCATGTTCATTGCTTCATATTTATAATAGCCACCTATGGAATCAGGCTAAGTACCCATAAATTGGTAAAAAAAGAAAACATACTCAATGGAAGATTGTTTAAGAATAAGGAAGAATGAAATCCTGTGATTTGCAGAAAATGAATGAATCTTGGGATTATCTTGATAAATAAAAGAAGCCAAACTTAGAAAGAAGTATCAAATCTGAATGGTAGGTATGAAGATAAAAGGGAGACTGCTAGGGGAGGGTGAAGGGATTAGGTTGGGAGGGTTTAGACGGGATGATGGAGGTCGATTATATGATCAAAGTACAATATGAATTTATGTACACACAATTCACAATATATAGTGGCACATATCTGCAATTTCAGTACCTGGGAGGCAAAGGTGAAAGAAACAGGAGTTCAAAGCCAGCTTGGACTGCATGAGACCCTGTTTCAAAAAAGTTTCAATGAATATTATTCTTCTGAAAAGTTTCTATATGCTAATGGAAATTGTGAAGAGAAAAATAAAATGAGGGGCTAGGGAACTGGGGTGTGGAGCACTTACTTACCTGCTGTGTAGGTGCCCCTTGGGTCAATTCCCACTAGAGTGGGGAAGGAGGACAATAAGGTGTGGAGAAAGAGGAGAGACAGTAAAAACACAACTCAAAACAAAGACAACTCCATTTTTAACACGGGCAAAGAACTTAGAGATTTCTCCAAGGAGGGCATACAAATGACCAACAAATGCATGAAAGGATGTTGAACATCATGAGTCATTTGGGAATGCAAATCAAAGCCATAATGAGATGCCATTTCACTCACACACACACACACACACACACACACACACACACACACGGATGGCTATAATTAAAAAGTGAAAAAATTACAAGAGTTGAGTATGTGGAGAACCAGAATTCCCCCATGCATTGCTCGGGGAAATGTAAAATCCCACAGCTGCTGTGGAGAACAGTTTGGTGATTCCTCAACAAGCTAAACATAGACCTACTCTACCTCCCAGCAGCTCCACTCCTAACCTACTCTACCTCCCAGCAGCTCCACTCCTAACTACATGCCCCAAAGAACTAGAAGGAGACTTCCAAACAAATGACAATAGTTAAAAGGTCACCAAATAAATACTGTAACCAAATAAATATTGTAGCAAAATAAACCCCCATAAGCTAGTGAACGGAAAAATGGTGGTATCTGCATCCAACAGAATACTATTGCGCCACAAAAAGCAGTAAGTGCTGAGACTTGCTAAGGTACTTGAGAACATGCCCAGTGAGAGAAACCAGACAGAAAAGTCTGCACATATGTATGGCTGCATTTGCATAAAATATTCAGAATAGACTGGATACAGTGGAACAAAACTGTAATCTTTAGTTGGGACACTAAAGAGAAGGGTTACATGGGCTACAGAGTTAAGACCCTGGCTAAAAGGATAAACCCCAAATGATAATGATTATTTAAGTAATATATTTTAAATGTTAAATAATAATAAAATGTCCAAATAAAGCAAATCCATAGACATCAGATTGGCATGAGTGTTGAATGGACACTGGTTTTATTTTGGAATCATGGCAAGGTTTTGGGATGAGATAGCAGAAGTAGTTGCACAACTTTGAATTGTTCACTATAAAATGGCTGACAATTCTGTGAATTTCACCTCAAAAACTGCACTGCAGTGCAGAAGACCCTACTGATCCCCTTGTTCATTTCTTGTGTCACTTCGAGACAAACTCGAGACAAGTCTGTAGAAAGGCACCAGCCGGATCAAAGGGCATGTGGCTTCAAAACAAACAAAAAGATGATGGCTTGGGATTCTCAGAAACTGCTGCTATCTCTCTGCCTGAAGGTGGTTTGCTAAGACTCCTTCCCCTCGACTTCAGCTACACCATTTAAGAGGCCAAGTTAGCTATCCTTTGGATTTCACTTTTCATTAATGAGATTGAGCATGTTTTATACTTTTTTGGTAAATCCTTTGTTGCTGTTGTTTTTAAAGGAGGCTTGTTTATTGTTCGAACTAACAAAATGACTAGACAATACCCCCCCAAAGTGAATTCTCCCCACTCCCACGAGTCTTCTTAACACAAACACGAATAATTTCCCTCCAAACCACAAGCAGAAGCTGGTCCTGGTATTTCCATAAACAGTGTGGCCAAAAACAGTTCAGACAAAATTTAGCAGAATTTTGTTCTCTCTCCATCCCTGGTATAAGGATCCACCTTTTTTTTTTTTTTATGGTAAACAGAGTGGTATGCTTACCTATTGCTTTAGAGACCTTGTTGCGCCCTCTTCCCCGGGGCTTTTTCTTCTTGAATTATAGTGGAGTTTGCAGCTCAGGGGAGAAAAATCACTTAATTCTAAGCCATCCCCACACATCTTTGGTTATTTCATTATCAATGTCCCCCACTGGGGTACAGACCTGTCCCACCTTTTCAGGCCCAGTACTCATGACTGCCACATAGTGGGACCTATCTCTGTGCTGAAAGAACTTAAGGGGAAGAACACTTACTATAAGCTTCTGATGGTTCTCCCACACTTCCCCTAAAAGGCAACTAAATGCCTTTTGCAGCCCTGTTGGGAACCACTGTGGGTGTCCAGAGACATAGGCTAGCACTTTTTGGAAATGGCTACGGTGCACTGATCCCTAGAGAAAATAGACGTGAATCAAACACAGAAACCCCTGCTTTCCTAGAGCTTTCTTTTTCCTTCTTTTTTCATAGAACTGTCTCTTAACACAGACACAGACAGACAGAAAGACAGACAGAGACACACAAGCACGCCTTTAAAGATAGGGTCTTGCCCTCTAGCCTTGACTGGCCTGGAACTTGCTGTGTACACTAGGCTGGACTCAAACACATGGAAATCTGAGTCAACCTCAGACTTCTGAGATCAAAGGTGTGTGTCATCATGCCTAGCTAGGAGTTTCTTCCTGATTGGAGACAAAGATATAACCTGGTTTCAGAGCTCTGTGGAAAAAATTAAAGCAAGGGGATACAGCTGCTCTTTTAGATAATCCTATTTTTTAAAAAAGGTTTCGGGACAGTCACATGAGAGATAATGTCTCAAAAAAAAGGAAGGAAGGAAGGAAGGAAGGAAGGAAGGAAGGAAGGAAGGAAGGAAGGAAGGAAGGAAGGAAGGAAGGAAGGAAGGAAGGAAGGAAGGAAGGAAGGAAGGAAGGAAGGAGAAAAAAGTAGGCCTGAAGAAAGCCTGTTGGAGAAATCAATGCTGACCAGAGACCTGACTACAGAAAGGGGGATACGCTGTGTGAGCTTCAAGGAAAGTATTCCAAGCAGAGAGCCAATAGATGTAGAGAATCTAACGTAAAAAGACAAGAAGATAGACTTAACTCCAGTTCCAAGCCCCAAGACCTGTGGCACAAGCAAGTAACTGTGTTCACTTACACATAGCCATATCACACGTGCATACACACACACACACACACATGCACATACTTTAAAACTAATTTAAAACTAACTCTCCTAAAAGCCTTAGGCCTCACTTTTGTATCTTTCTAAATATTTACTACACATTTTTAAAGATGTAAATAAGTCACTCATTAATATTTAAGTATTTACCTTTAGAGTGTTTTCTTCAGAAATGTCATATGTTTCTTAACTTGATTTTGTTGAAACTTAAGCTTTACTGCCAGGAATGCATGGGCTTTGTTGAGGCCTTTCATTGTTGAGCCAGGTATTTCTAATCAACTTGCTTGAGAAAAAAGAAGACGCGCCTTGAGGCCAGGCAACGATGGCTCAAGCCTTTAATTCCAGAACCCAGAAAGCAGAAACAGGTGGATCTCTGTGAGTCTCAGGCCAGACTGGTCTACAAAGAGAATTCCAGGGCAGATAAGGCTACCTGGTGACATCCTGTCTCAAATAAAAAAAAGAAGAAGAAGAAGAAGAAGAAGAAAAGAAAAACCTTGAACTGGACAGAATGGCGCCATCCTGTAACTCCAGGACCAGACAGAGGAGTTGAAATAGGCCTGAGTTTCGTAGAGAGACCATGTTGGGGGTGGGGAGGAATATAAGAAGTAAAAGGCAAGCAGCATGTCACATATAAGACATGACTAGAGCAGTGTCCCCAGAGCTAAGGGAAGCAAAGGAGAGAGTAGAAGAAAGGCATGAGGAACCAGCTCATGTACAGATTTTCCCTTTTACACTGAGCAAGTTGAAAAGCTATTGAAAGTGCCTAAACTAAGGATTCTTCTGTCCACTATTTGAAGAACAGACTGAAACTGTGTAGGGGCTGGGGAGCAGAGGCCAGTCAGTAGGCTACTGAGGTGACGCAGGTGACAGACCTGAGCAAGAGAACCAGGAGGATGAACACGGTAGCAGACACCCTTGAGCTAAACAGTGGCTTGAGGCAGAAAAGGAGACGAGGGGAGGCGCACAGTGCACAGCTCCGGAGGGGAAAGGGGCCAGCAGGATGGCTCAAAAGCACTTCCCACTCAAGCCTAATGACCTGGGTTCAATCCCCAGAAGGCACGTAGTGAAATAATTCCTCTGACCTCCACATATACCACCAAGGCATTTGCATGCCCACATTACATATCACACAACAGCGACGACAACAACAAATTAAGAGACGAGGAACAACAACAAGGGCTGGAATAGTGACTTTGGAAGTAGTCAGAATAGAGGCTGAACTGTATGTAGGAGCTGTTAGAGGGAGAGGCACATGCTCATCAAGTGGAGTGTGAGGAGGAGAGAGGGGGGGTGGAATATGATGGTGGGATTTAGGACTGAGAAGCTGGCTGAACAGAAATGCTCTAGAGCTCACTCACGGGGAGTGCAAGTTGGAAGAAGGTCAAGGCAAGGAGCATACTTTACTGAGTGACCAGCGGCACCGAGTTCCATGGTTATCTGCCCACATTACCTTCAATGACCACAACATCAAGGCTGCATTTCTTAATGTGGTATCCAACCTTGGTTCCTGTAACCTCACACAGCTACTCACGTACTAGTCTTCTAGTTCCCACCAAGGCCTCCGACCGACTATGCTGTCCCCAATGCCTTGGCTCAGATGTCACCTGCCTATCTTCTACTCCATTTCATCAACATCTGCTCTCCTATCTCCCCAGTATAGTTATGGGGATTTCTTTGAGAACCAAAGTGATGTCTTGGTCCCCTCTGAGGTCTTGGTGAGTGAAGCAGATGTTCAGTCCACATTGGTGGCTTGAATAAAAACTGTCCACAAATCATGGCTGGCCCTAAGCCCATTGCAGTGGGTCAGTAGGCCTGAGTTCCCATTCAGTCCTATGTGACAAGAAGAAAACAGGGCCAAGGAGGTGAAGTCAGGCTTGGAAGTGGACTTGGATTGGAAGGCTGACTCCGTCCCCCACGCAGCAGGGAACAGAGGTCAAGGAAGACTAATTACTCACATGTGTACAGCACTTGAGAGTTTATAGCCAGAGACATTATCTCATCCAACCCTGGCACAGCCTCCTGAGTAAGATATTCTTATTTTTCCTCACCTTCTACCTAAGGAAACTGAGGCCCAAAGAGGCACTTGTTTGCCCCAAGTCAAATTGCTAGGAAGTAGAAGCCTAAAGTCTTGAACTAGGGTCAGGCTGTTACTAGAGACTAATCCACAAATAGAGCTAAATGGGAGAGTGGCCAATGGCTCTCTACATGCCCTGTGGTCCCTACAAGATCTCTAGCTGATGGTAGCATGAAATGACATTTCCTAATACCCCCGAATCATCCCAGGACTCACCCATACTCCAGAGATCAGGGGATCATGCATATTCCAGGCCTCAAAGGCAACAGTTGGGAGAGGCTCGAAGACAACGCAAGTCCAAAGAGTGCTCAGGGACCCTTGTCTCCAGGAGCTGGCCAGATGCAAGCCCCACCAGACTCTGAGAGAGGGCAGCTTCCTCCCATGGTCCTCCAGCCAAAATCCCTCTGGAGAAGTGTCTCTCAGCCCTGCTCCTTCCCGGCTGGGCATTGGGCCCGGGCAGCTCTTGGCTGGCAGCAGCTGGGCCCTTGCACCTGTTGATCTAGCACCCATGCTTCACAAACACACCACGGCCAAGCCCTATGCTGCTTCCAGATGGCCGGTCACTCAGGCTCCCGGATCACTTTTAGGGCCTTTCTTTTCGCTTTGATTTCTTTTCCTTCCCTTGGTTTCTTCGCAAGCGCCTACTCTGCACTGCTTCCTGTATCCCCACCATTATCTTTCTCTTCATCTCTCACTCATGTTTTGATTTCTCCACTGAATATTCTTGTTCAGTCTCTTTTAGCCCCTGGCTCTAACCAGGTAGAATGTTAGCTTCCTGCTCTGTCACAGAGAGATGTTTGGACACAGTCATCCCTCCAGTTCCCATCTGTTCTAATCTCGGGGGGGGGGGCGTGTTGGTTTGTTTTGTATGTATATGTTTTATGTTGGATGCAGATATGTGTGCATGCATATGGAGGCCAGCAGTCAACATGACGTCTACCTCAATCTCTCTCCACGTTCCTGTTTTGAGACAGGATCATCTCAACTGAACCTGGGGCTCACTGACTGAGCTAGACTACTGACCAGCGAGTCTCCAGAATCCTATGTTCTCAACCTCCCTAGCACTGGGAGTATAGGAGTGCCGGTCTGCAACTCACAGAGACTCACCTGCCTCTGCTTCAAGTGCTAGGATTAATGGTGTTGGCGGCCACAAAGCTGCACCTGGCTTTTTCACACGAGTGCTGGGATTGAACTCAGGTTCCCATGCCTGCACTACGAGTTCTTTTCTTGTGGAGCCACCTCCCTGGGTTTTATTATTGTTGTTGTTGTTGTTTTATTAGCTTACATTCATTGTGCAAAATAATGGATTTTATTATGATACTTTCATCCCTGTGCATCAGGTTCTGTGCTCGGATTCTCTGTCAACCTCCCTCGCTCCCTTCCCACTGTTCCTCTCCCTCCACAATCCTTCCTTTCACATGCAGCTTGAAGAAAGGTTAACAACTGTCCTGGAGGGAGAGGAGAAAAGAGAAATGGAGATCGGAAGAGGTGGCTTCAAATGCCAGGGTTCTTGCTGGCTGGCTATGTGTCCACCTCTTCCTACTTCACTTCTGAGCTGTCTTCCCTCCATTGTAAAATAGGATTGCTGATAATAAATGAACACTTAACACAGGGAAAGGAGAAAGTATGAGACTGACCTTGTACAAGAGTGACAAAGGTATCTATGAACTAAGTGGCAGGTGGGCGAAGGGTATTCTTAAGGAAGCAGAAAGGCCCAGTGGTCCCTAACAGAGACTCTGGCTGGTCTTCCTGGCTTGACTCTTCAGCCTCAAACACACAGGCCGTACAGCCTTGGTAAGCGGTTCCACACCTGTTCTTCTCTTCTCTGTCACATGGATGATAACAGTGCTCAGCTAACACCTTAGGCCGCTGTGGGGACCAAGTGAGTACTATCAACAGTGGAGGCCTGCCACCTAGTAAGTGCTCAGTAAACACTGCCACTGATGTTAAATCCAGACCCAGTAGCAATAACGTTCCTGTGGGCTTGTGGACTTGAGGGAAGTAAGAACCTAAGCCCTGTGGGATCAACATTCAAGTCTGCTGGGCCTCAGAGTCGGCTTCATGGAGATTGTGCACTATAATTCAGCTTGGGCTCTTCTTGCCAAGTCATAGGCCCTAAGGTGAGGCATGTATGAAGCCAGAAAAAAAACCATCATAGGAGTCTCACTATTCTTTCCAGAGGGGACACTTCAATACAAGAGGCACCTTGAGCAGCCAGGCCTGTGATCCTGTATGCCTAGGAGACAGCAGGGTCTGCACCCTGACGTCCTGAGGTACGTGCCCTGAGATCCTGTTCACCTCCAGCTCCAATGGCTGATCCCCGGAGGGGTAAATATCTGTGGCAGTCGGAAGCACTGGACATATTTATAACTCCCCAGGTTATGGACATGAAGTGAATCACACAGCTATGTTAACGTCCAAAGTCAAAGGCCAAAGATAACCAAGGGGGTTAATACCTCAACCTGGGACACTTATCCATGACAACGGAGGCTCTGGCAGAGGAGAGTGAGTGTGAAGCCACAACTAAGATACAACTGGGAAGTTAGGCCGGAAAAGGCCCAGACCTGAGGAAGAGACATGCAGGAAAAAAAGCCCCTGGCTAAGAGATGAAATTCAGGGAAAGGGCCACTCTATCTCAGGTCTTAAGCACAAGGAAGTTGAGTCAGCCTAGTGTTGCAGGGGGCCAGATTAAAATGGCTTTGACTAGGGCTCAACTTTGACTAGTAGTTCTTAATGGGGGCACTTCCACAACATGGGGTTCAAAATTCAAAGTCTGGCACCATGTAATACAGGAAAAAAAAATCCTGTCTCCACCTTTTTAAAAATGAAGTAAGCTGAAGAAATACTCTGTCACGCTGAGAATGGGGTGGGAATGGAGGGTTGCAAAAAGTGGGGGGGGGGACGCAAGACCCCAAAGGCTGTGTTCCAGAAGCTGAAGTGGAACCACAGAGGATCCGGCATACCTAAGGCCCAGCCTACATGTATTCAGAAGAGTGAGCTGAGGCCCCTGTCAATCCTTGGTGTGGGGGGATTTACAGACTGAGAGCCTCTCACACTACTCTTCAGGGATCTGAAGCATGTGTCCGTGATTGCGCTGGGCTACAGGGGCCAGAGACCGGATAGAAGCAGGCTGCAGTAAAAAGACAGTGTCTCCAGGGTCCTCAGGAAAAAGCTCCTTTCTGTGTCAATGGCGGGAGGCAAGGCAAAGTTCTCCACAGTTTGGCCCAAAGTCATCCCGCCGATTGCTCTTTTTGACACAACCCCACACGTTCTTTCCAGGCCTATATTCCTGGCTGTGTGCAAGCTATTTCCACTTGGATGTTCTGCCAACAGCTTAAACTAAACATGCTTAAAGCAGAGCTTTGCTTCCCCCACAAAGCCTCACACCTTCGCAAGGCCTCCAGCTTCACTGCTGAGACCCAACAGCCCGGGGCCAGGCTGCCTAACTGCTACTTTCTGCCCTTGTCTGGCCACCTTGCACTCCCTTCCTTCGAACGCTAGCTATACCTTTCACTAAGTGAGCTTTCTTTCAGAATCCTCTTGGTCATCTACCAAGCTGTGGTCCTTTCCCACCTTGCACATGGTCTCTAGAGATGGCTACCACTGCCCCTAACTGGGCTCTTCCCTCAACTGGAACCACTTATACTTTCTGCCCACATGTGTTCACCATTTACTGCAAATGGATGTGGCGAAGCATCCATTCTAGTAGAAGGAAGGAAAGACGACAGAGAAGTTGGTAGCCTAGGGGAGGTTTGACCTCAAAGGTGAGTCAGAGTTTGCTGTGAAGTCCAGCTCTGCTATTTCCTAGCTGTGGGACCTGGGGCTGATTGCACCTCTCTGAGCCCTGATGATGCCTTCTCTCCAACTTGGAGGTGAGGGATGGGGCCCCCAATAGCACAGCACGTGGAAGGCTCTGGTTTCATTTTTAGCACAGCAAAAATAATAAGTAATAAGTAAGTCAACGACATCGGGCTGTTAGTGGGTCCTTGGGAGGGTGAATGTTAGAGCACTGAGGAAGGCCTACATTGGTCTGGTGTTCTCAAAGAATGGACTGCGAAGAACCAGCCAGGTAGATGAAAGACCCCTAATGGCTGGAGCTGTTTGTATATCTTTTTTTTCTGTTATGCATAAATGACAGGAATTCAAGTAGGGAATCTGTCCAACTGAGCCTAGTTGTTGGCCCTCTCCAAACATTCCCCAACCACGTTGTAAATAAGAAAGCACCACTAGAATCTACAACCTGATTAGGGCACTGGGGGGTGACTAGTTATCTCTGTAGACTTCTATTTCTCAGGGCCCTTTCCTCTTAGTAACTAACTGATATTGTTCCATTTCTTCTTTTCCATCTAGAACAACAACAACAACAAATAAAATAAAACAAAAAACACAGGAGCTAAAGCAGGCCTGTCCAAGCCTACTGGGCTGGCCGGGGTCAGAGGAATGCAGGCAGCCTCTCCCTCCACTGAGTGGCCAGGCACTCGCTCAGGCTGGCAGTAGCAGGCGCAGCCCAGGCCTGGGAGGCTCCAGCACCTTGCTCAGAGGGGCTGGAAAGCACCACAGACGTTAGCTCATCACTCCCTGGCAGGGGCCTACTGGTCTGCTATTCTCACTAGCATCTTGCAGATGGGGAAATGGAGGCACAGGCATACTTGGAGGGGTTGCAGGTGCCCAGCGTCCTAAGATGGCTTCTGGGCAGAGTCCCCAGATTGGTAAGGGAAGAACGGTCACCTAGACTTCCTCTGTGGACATTATTTCCTCATTTTGGATTGTTGAGATGAAGGTGATTTTTTTTTTTAAAGACTCAGACTACAGCCTCTGATGGGAACAAAGAATGAAGGTGGAAGGGGTGGATGGGTGAACCCTAAACAGCTACAGCTACACTCAGAAGTGTTCAACTACTCTCACTGAGAACAGGCTTGCCACTAGTGCTATCTCTGCAGTAAGAGATACTGAGAAAGTCTGCAGACCCAACGGCAAAGGGTTAACAACAATGCCTGGGGGTTGATTATCATGTTTTCCTCCAGTACATTCCTGTTCACTCAAAATCCTGTTCCATAAATAATTACATTTATAATCAGATAAAATGTTATTTTTAATTACTGGGGAAAATAATGAAAAATCAGAGCTGAGGACTCAGTTCACTGGTACTATCTGTGTGAAGCCCTGTGTGATCTCCAGTACTGAAAAAACAAAATGAAAGAAAACAGAAGCAAAATAATAATAATAATATTAATAATAAAGGCTGGAGAGAAGACTGGGGTTATTCTGCTCTTCCAAAGAACGCAGGTTCAGTTCCCAGCATCTTCAAGGCCGCTCACAGCTATCCATAACTCCAGTTCCAGGGAGTCCAACACCATCTTCTGGCTTTGTAGGCACCAGGTATGTGTCTGGTGCACATACAGATGCACGCAAAACATCCATACTCAAGACAAAGAAAAATAAATCTGTTTTTAAAACTTTTAAAACAATAAAGAAGATGGCAAGAAGCAGCTGGGATGTGGGCGAAGAAGCCCTGGCTTTGCAGTGAGACCCAGGACAAGTAATCCCACCGCCTTCAATTACAGCTTTCCAGTAAAGGGAGATAATCACATAAAATTGGCATAGAATTAAAAAGAAATAGTTTTTGTGAGAGAGGCTTTTTAAGAACAAGACTCATTCTGAAAATTTCAAGCATTCACAGAGAAAGCAACACAAAGAAACCTGGAGCACCTCGAGCCAAGAATCCTCTCATCCGCTCCACGGCCCCACCCCCACACTCCTCTGGCCCAAACTGAAATATGTTAAAGCAAATCCCAGATAGGCACCCTTTTCTCATAAAAATTCCAATATTAAACTGCTCTGTAAATATTTACATTTTTCACAATTAAAAATAATACATGATAGCTGTAGAAAATTTGGAAAATGAAGAAACAATTTGTAAAGAAAAAAATAGTTATACCCTACCACACAAAGACAAACATATTTCAAAATAATCTATTAGTTTTCCTATGCACATATTAATTTTTAACAAAAGTTGGATCATATTGTATATGCTATTTATAGGTATCATTTTATTTTAATTATAAAAATAATAAGACTATATTACAGAAAAATGAGAAGAAATTACCCACAATCCCTTAGCAACTAATATAAAGACTGTTAATAGTTCAATATACTTCCTTCCCATTTTTTTCAATTTGCATTCATAATTTTACTACAAGTAGAATACTACTGATTATGCACTTTTCAAGTTATAAATCTGTTCTAATTGTGAGAAAACAGTGTAATCATATGGCCAAAAAATTTAAAAAAGAAAAAGAAAAATATTACCCATATATCGGTAACTACTCAGTTCTAATCACTTAACATTTTGGTGTCTTTGCACCCAACATTTTTTCTATGTATGTATAATTTCAACAAAAAGTGGTCCCAAGTACTTAAGAGACTGAGGCCAAACAACTGAAAGTTCAAGGCCTTTTGAGGCTACAGAGTAATATACCACAATCAAACAATAAAATAGTAAAATCTACTTTTAGGGAGCTTATTAAATATAAATGTATATTTACTTATAAGAAAAAATAAGCCAGGTGTGGTGGTACACACTTTTAATCCCAGCACTCAGAGGACAGCGGCAGGTAAGTCTCTGAGTTTGAGGTCAGCTGGGTCTACAGTGAGCTGCAGGACAGCCAGGGCTATAGAAACCCTGTCTGGACACAACCCAGAAAAGGAGGAGGAGGAAGAGGAGGGAATGAAGATGAAGCTATTGTGCTGATGAGATGACTAAGTGGGTCTGGTGGCCTGAAAGACATCCCCAGGACTGACATATGACCTCAGCACATCCACTGTGGCAAGTACACGTGCACATACACCATACAAGTAAATACAATAAAAAGAGTAATGTATTATATAAATATAGAGAAAAAATAATTCAGAATTGTGTCCCTTACTGGCACTATCATCTTTGGGTTTTTTTCTCTGACCACTGCTTTACTCACATATTCATACACAGTTTGAAGCATAGGTATTAATTTTGGAGGTTTTATACCCTTTGTACCACCTTGGCATCATATTTATGCAACTTTGTACCCAGCATCTTTTATTCAATATTTTGTTATGAAATAAAAGCTTTTAAAATCAGGATTTTGGAGGTGGTGGTTACATTTCTAAAGCAAAGTCCCTGGCCATGGACCTTTAAGGTTGGTTTCTATTATAAACAATTCTTCATATATGTGTATATTTATATTTACATTTACAATTACAAAAACAGCCCTGGCTGTTTTGGAATTTGTTGTGCAGCCCAGGTTGGCCTGGAATTTTCTGTGTAGCCCAAGTTGGCCTGGAATTTTCTGTGTAGTCCAGGCTGGTTTGAACTCACTGTGTAATTCAGGCTGGTCTAATGATCCTGTACCAGCCTCTATAGTACTGGAATAACAAGTGTGGGCCACTGCATTGGCTTTTGTAAATACTTGAATAAAAGTGTTTACAGGGGAGCTGAAGAGATGGCTCAGCACTCAAGAGTACAAGAGTACAAGAGCTCTTGCAAAGGACCTGGGTTCAGTTCCCAGCACCCACGGAGCAGCTCACAACCATCTGTAACTCCAGTTCCAGGGAATCCATGTCCCTCTTCTGGCCTCTGAGGGCTCCTGCATACATGTGTTGCAAATTAAATCACAAACATACACATAATTTTTTTTAAAATTTAAATTTGTACTTTTAAACCTTCCTATACAAATATCAAGTATATTTTTGGAGACCACTTCTACATTTATAGGCTAACCTATAAAATGTGATTATTGGCAGGCATGGTGGCGGCACATGCCTTTAATTCCAGCATTTAAGAGGCAGAAGCAGGCAGATCGCTGTGAGTTTGAGGACAGCCTGGTTCCAGGACAGCCAGGACTACACAGAGAAACCTGTCTTGAAAACCCAAAACAAACCAACCAAACAACAACAACAAGGAAAAAAAAAACTCATCACATGTGATTATCTTTTATTGACCCTATTTTTATTCCAGGTAGCTTTTGTTGTAGTAAGTGGAGTTTCTTCCTATGTTTATAGATGTCTTCATCCCCTTCTCAGTCTGGGATTTAAATTACTAGGTTAGCAAGTGTTATTGAACCAAAAGTGTATGAGATGAGACAGGGATGGGTCCAAATTATCACAAAGTACATTATAATACTAATTGCAGCATTCACTAGCCATTTTACTACACTGTCAGCACCAATCAATCAAGATAAAGCTTTCTTCTTAACCCTTACTGTTTATGTAAATTTGTTATGATATCCATTTAATAGGGAAACTGAGCACACATATACCAACCAACACAATCGATTACCCTAAGACCACACAGCTAGCAAATGGCAGAGTGGGGATTTAATCAAGGCCACTGACCCCTGAACCTTTACTCTGGACTGCTCCATTGCCTTCCAAGGCAGCAGAGTGTAAGGGTGTAATGTAAAGACTGCAGCCAGCCTCCCCAGGGTCAAAACTCCCTTCCTCTTGCCTGAGCCAACTTTGGCACCTCTCCGAGGCTCTTTCCCCCTTTGGTAACCCAACCTCACAGGGCTGTCCTAGGAGCTAAGTGAAATGATGGAACGGAGGGGACAGTTGATGCCCGGCTTGTGGCTAGCATTTAGAAGGTTATTGCTGGCTGGGCATTTCTTCCACCTTGGCTTCAAGAGGGTATGGTCTAGTTGCCAACTTGGAGAAAAGAGTTTAGCGGAGCTCCGAGATAGCCTGGGGCTGGCTGGGAAGTCAGTGATCCAAGGCATATTCGCCTAGAAATGCAAATGCCCTCTTTGCTCCCTCTCAGCCTCTGCCACTAACCTCAACTCCCATTCCCCCAAAAGGAAATAGATGGCTTTTCTGCTTCAAAGCTGAGTGCTTAAAACCCTTCTCATTCCTACTCCCTGGGAGGTAGCCAATGGAGATGACAGGAAGTCACCGGTGGTGTAGGGGGCTTTCTGGAACTTGGGCATATAGAAAAGTGGTGAAGGGCACACCTTTTATGCCCTTCAATGGTCCGGATGGGGGAAGGGGCTAGCTGTTGAGCAACTGCTCCGGAGACTCTCCAGAAGCTGAGATGAACATATGCCTCTTTCTAACAATTGGCCTGGGAGCCATCCAATAGATGGAGGGCGGATCCCCGGGTCTGGGATCCGGAGCCTGCAGCCCAGCTACAACTCCGCTTTAGGGATGAGCTCCGCTTTAGGGATGAGCTCTAGAGTCCAGCATGAGGAGAAGGGGGCAGGTCAGGAGTTCAAATAAGCAACTGTAGTACAAACGCCTAAGTCCACTTCTTCTCCACTGCTGACTTTCACAAAAACTTTTCTCATCCTAGGCAAATACTAAGGAGGCTTTGGAAGGGTGCCTTGCCTGCTACCCCAGTAGGGCTTTGGGGTCCCGGCAGATTGTGTCTTTTCACAGCAGGAAACTAGGCACAATCCAAGTGGGAAAGTGTAGCGTTGGTGTAGGGAGTGTGGTTGTTACCCGGGTTTCAGTTAGAGCAATCAGCAAATGAAGAGAAGGCAGCTTCCAGCCCAACAAGGGGAAAGGGTCTCCCTGATTATCCAGGGTACTCACCCCAGCTTCCTCCAAATGCCAAAGAAGGGCCTAATTCTGGGCCTCCACTTGTGCCCCCTCTTTGTCAGCAAACCGGTCATTTCGGCAACAAACAGGACTCTGTTAGAAGAGCAAATTAAGGACACTTGCGATCCTAAAAAAGAAAGAAAGAAAGAAAAAAGATCTTCAGGTCTTCAAAGCCAATTAAAAAGACACAAGACACAGTGAGATAACTCTGTAACATTCCTCCCTGTTTCCTTAACATCGTACTTTTTCAAAGAGCATGTTTTCCAAACAGTATAAACTGAATTGTTGAAAGGAAGGAGTGGGGGGGGGATAGAATGGGAGTGGGGGAAGGATTGATTAGAGGGGGGTAATCTTGGTGGCCTTCCTGCAAGGGGTGAGTGAGGTGTGAGTTTCTAGCCACAGGGATCATGCCTTGAAATGAGAAGCCCCAGATCTCAGTAAGGATTTGTAAGGCAACTACCAGCATATGAGATGTGCTCTAAGTGCAAAATGTTATTCTTGCTAGATGTAAATAATTATATAATCATAATAAAATAACCTGGCATCGTGGCAAGAGGAATCTCTGCGAACTCTGTGGCAAGCTTTTCGAACCCGCTGCCTGTTCTTGGCTTTTCCGTGAGCCGTGTGAGTTGCATGCATGCCCCTAGCCCCACGCTCCGGCAGAACAGCATTTCCCAGCGTCGTCGCATCCTGCCAGCCTCCTTCTGCCCTGGATGACCACAGGACAGAAAGCCTTGACACCAACCTTGGGCCTTGAGGGAAGCCACCGCTGCCATACGATCCCTCTAAGTGCCCCCTGCACAAAATATAGGGAGTTTAGGGGGGTAAGAGACCCTCCAACCTCGGCCATTCCACGATGAGAAGACATAGCTCAAAAAGAGCAAACCGGCTCAGTGGAAACCCTGCAGAAAACTAAGACCCGTGCCTTGCCTACACCGTCCCGTGTGCAAGTCCCTCTTCTGGATCTTTCCCTAAGTCAACAGCTCTTCTCTCTATCCATTGAAGCCCGTCCTAGCGACCCGCTTGATTTAGGTCAGAAAACAGACACTAACAGCTCTCCCTTGCCTCGGTGAAATTACTAAGTGGAATTTATTGGGCAAGTCCATGCAGGGTGGTGGGGAGAGCCCACGTCCCAGGTTCGGGCTTCCACCAGTTTTAGAAACACAAGTATGGGCCAGAGCACTGGGCGAGAAGTGACCATAATCAGAGACAGTCAGCCCCACCCCAGTTGCTGCGTCGTGCCCCCAGGGCTGAGGGACAGGAGGGGACGCACGCACTCTGTTCCCTAGCCCGCCCTTTGCTTTCACAAGATCCACGGTGACTGCACCAGCTCGAGCGCCTTTAAAGGGCCACACACGCCAGCCGCCTCTATAAAATGTTCCCGGCGGCACAGCTGCAGAAGTGCTCTGCTGAGCTGCGGTGAGGAGGCTCGCTCCGCCTGGCTGCTCCTCCCACAACCTATCGGCGCGGGGCTGCTCCTGGCAGAGAGGACCAGACGCGAGGAAGGCACAGCACCCGCTCGGGCCCTCCGTAAGTATCCAGTTCAGATTTTGCCACCAACTCGCCCACGAGCCAGGACATGTGCTAATAATGCTCTAAGCCGGTTATAAAGACGTGAAAATTGGGGGGAGAGGGAAAAAAGGGGGGAAAGGGGTCTGTCCTTCCTGGGATTCCTAGCCGAGGCCAGCCTGCTGCTGTGTGCTTGTGCGCCAGGGCTCTCCGGGCGTCAGTGGGGGCTTAAGAGCCGCGTCCCGGCGCCGAGAACCAAGCGTGGCGGCTGTGATCGCCACCGCCCCGGAGTCCCGGCGCCGAAGCTGCGGGCCGGCACGAGCGCGGGTCCGGGCTGCTCGGCGCTGCCCGGTGCGGTGCGGCGGGCGGCGCGGCACGGCGCGGCGCGGGTGGTGCAGGCTTTTCCCAGGCGCCCTGGGGTCCAGTGGCCTCCGGTGCGGCTGGGGGCTCTGAAGCAAGCGGCTCCCGGCGGCGGCGGCCGCAGGGTGCGTGCCAAGGGGCTCGGGGCTAGGTCGCTTCGTCTGCACCTCAGCCCCCGTGAGCCTTCCTCTCCCGGGCAGGCAGCTTCGCGGAGGTAAGCCGGGCCGCCCGGTAGGGCGCTGGGCTGGGCAGCAGGGGCCGAGGGCGCGGGCGGCGGCAGAGCCGGCCCAGGGGCTGGGGGACTTGTTTGCCGCCGGAGCTGCGGGGCAGGGGGCGGCAGCCCCGGCTGGCCGGCCCGCGGGACGCGGAGCCCACTTGTCCGGAGAAACCCGCAGCAGATCCACTCCTGCGCCCGCGCTTTCTCCGGCTCTGCTTCCCCGACTTTGCCAATAGCCAGGACTGCATCAGGCCGCTCGGGGGCCGCACAAAGCTCTTCTTTCCTTGGGGGCTGGAGGCTAGAAGGGCTTCTGGCTGAGTTCAGCCGAGCTGCGAGCTGGAAGTTGGAACATTCGGGCAACTTGCTTTTCCCCAAGCAGCAAGACCCCGGTGCACACGCCCCTCTCGAGGGGAAGCGACCGCTCAGCACCCAGCCTCTGCCTCGCGGGGCGCCTGATCAGGGGTGGGACAGCTAGTCAGGACCATGCCACTTTTAGCGCTGCGACTGACCTTGGGTTAAGTTATCACATCCCCTCGGCACCTGGAATCTTTGCTAGCCGGCTGGGAGCAGCGGCAGCATCCGACGCTCCGAGGGCGCTCGGAAGTGTGTGCGAGGCGCGCGAGCCACTGCTGCTGGCGCCAAAGTGCGCCCCCGCGCGCGGAGACGCTGCGGGTCCCCAAAGTCGCGCTGACGCGGAGACCCCGTGCTTCGTCGCCAGTCTGCCTCTGAGCACCTGAGGTAAAGGAAGCTTGGAGTCCTCAGGCACAAGCGCGGGGGATAGCGCCAGGGGTGCGGGGCTCCGGCCGGCCAAGCCTGCGCTGGTGGCTCTCTCCGGGCGCGTCGAGGAGGCCGGGCGAGCTGTCCATAAACAACGGGCCTTTAGTTTTCAGGTGGCGAGTCTAGCTGGGCTGCTTGGAGCGCGTGCAAGCCAAGCCGCAGTGCTGTTTGGACATTTAGATTTCTCACTAGCAATGGAGGTGGAGTATACCGGTTGGTGTCATTTTTAACTTTTGCTCCCGGGACAGGTTCGAGACCCCCCCCCCCCAGACCTGCCCCTCTCTTACCCCCCCCCACCTCTCTCTCTCTCTCTCTCTCTCTCTCTCTCTCTCTCTCTCTCTCTCTCTCTCCTCACCCTCTATCGACGTGGGCGAGGGCCTTCTTAGAGGGCGGCCAGGCGGGGCCAGGCGGCGGGAGGCAGGAGGCGCGAGCCGCCGCCGCCGAGTCCGCACTTGTTGCGCGGCTTTTTTCCGCGGCGCCTCGCCGCTGCTTCGCGGCCATCGCTTCGTGGCTCAGAGCAGACCCAGACATCCACAAACCAAGTTTTTTTTCCCCTCAAATGGACGGAAGGGTGGGGTAGGAGACAGAAACTGGGGTTGTTGGGTGGGGGTGAGGGTGGGGGATGCAATCGCCTCTTAGACGGGCTCCCGAGCTTTCTGAGGCGCGGGCTGGCTGGCGCGCCCCGAGGGAAATGTTAGAAGGGCCTGCTCGGCGAGCCCACGCCAGAACACACGCACTTTCCTCATACCCTCCCCCTCCCCATTTTTGTGGCTCTTGGGGCTTTTTTTTCTTTTGTACATTGGGGTGCGGGTGGCGCACGGGAGAAAGAAGATGGATGTGAAGGTGAAGCGATGAGGAACTTGAAATAGTGGCAGTGCTGGCCCTCCTGACGACGCCGCACGGTAGCGCCCTTCACTTGAGATAGATGGCTGAACTAGCCTAGGGTTGCCTCTTCAGTCAAGCAGTGGTGCCGGGACACATCGAGAGTAGGCCGATGTTGGGGGGAGGGGGGGAAGAGGGGGGATAATGGTAACTTTAGAAGCCAGCACATTCCTAATGACCACTGGGAATAACAAGGAGGGTTGAGTCCTAGCAAATTCTAGCCCCTTTGAGAAATGACTATTGGAGTCCTCAAGATGATAACGCTAGAACATGTGAGGCTTATAAAAACGCACTTTCAGGAAAACAAGAATTTTAAATTTTCCGAATTTGAGGTGGGTCTTTTTTGTTTTGTTTTACCTTGTTCCTCCCCCCCTCGTTCTCTTGTGTCTTTGGCACGTGAGCCAGAGAATCATTTCTTTAGAAGCCATCTGAGTGAGTTCAGGGATGAAGACATGGCCAATGATCAGGAGAGGCCTTTGGCATAGGACTACTAGATGCTGCTCTCCAAACTGCTGCTGTTGCTTCCATGCTAAAAACCATAGGATTTTTTTCCCTCCGCGAAGAATCCTTTCTCCTCTCAACCACACATGGGTGTGGCCTGGTCATGGGCTCTGGGACACTTGTCTTGAGATGTGGAGGAACTGAGCTCTTCCCAGCTATTCTATGGGGCTCCTGCTGCATTGGGGTCTCCAGAACACCTGGACCTGGATGAAGACCTGGACGCTGGTGACCCACTGCTATGGTGAACTGCTTTCTCAGGGACATGCCTGCTCTCAGAACCAGAACCAGTGCCACCCCTACCTCTGGAGTCTGAAATAACCTGTATGAGTAAATGTTCATGTGTCCTCTCTCAGCACTGTTAGACCCTGGCTGAATAGAGCTCGCCCTGCATCAGGACGGAGCTGCAGCTCTGTTTCTGCCCTCTGCCCAGGTGCTCTCTGTTTTTTGAGTTTAACCCTCTCAGCATCCTTATGTGGCTGAATGGATTCACCCTGACTTCAGATTTTCTACTGTGTCCTTCACCTTTATTTCTTCTCTTTTACTTGCAGACCAAGAGCCCCAGCTGGCAGCATCAGCTCCCATCGATTCATCGGACTTCTGCCCAGGCTCTGAAATGCCAACCATGTCGCGGCCTGCACTTGATGTCAAGGGTGGCACCACCTCTGGGAAGGAGGTGAGTTTTGACATTTTACAGATGGAGATATTAAGGCATGGAAAGATGGACTTTAGGGGAGGAGGTCACGCACCAGGCCTTCTTCCTAGGTGTGGCCTGTAGCCAGTGTGCTTGACCAGAGAAGATACAGCAGGGCTGTGTCTGGGAGAAATGAGAATAACTTGTTCAAAAGTGTTTGAATCAAACTCACTAGGGGTGTTGAAAGAGACAGTAGGAAGTGGGTCAAAAACAGCAGATTGGAACAAGATCACTGTGGTAGATTAGAGTGAGGCTGAGAAGAGAGAAAACAGGGGGCCCTTTTTAGACAGGGGAGCACATAGAGTAGCAGGGGAGGGAAGCCCACTTCCAATAATGTGGTCTCCAGTTCTACAGCTAGGGTCTAAACTTAGGAATCAGAACCACAGTAGCTAAAGAAACCTAACTGGCTCCTCCTACTACCTACCCACTAACTCCAATATCCCATGAATTCCAAAGGGAAAATCAGGAAGATGGCTACTATGGTGTGCCATTCTGTCTTCTAGGATGCCAACCAGGAAATGAATTCTCTGGCCTACTCTAACCTTGGAGCGAAAGATCGCAAGGCAGTGACCGTCCTGCACTACCCTGGGGTCACTGCAAATGGAGCCAAAGCCAATGGAGTTCCCAGTAGCTCCACTGGATCGTCACCTCCAATCGACTCTCCTACTGCCACCTCTTCTACCAAACCGCCATCCTTCAACCTGCACCCTACCCCTCACCTGCTGGCCAGCATGCAGCTGCAGAAGCTTAATAGCCAGTATCAAGGGGCTGCAGCTACCGCTGCCGCTGCCCTTACCGGTGCAGGCCTACCAGGGGAGGAAGAGCCCATGCAAAACTGGGTCAGTGGCCCACTGGTAGTGGGAGGATCACCGGGATCAGTCTCTCCTCCTGCTGGTGCCCAGAGCCCTGCTATCATTGATTCTGACCCAGTGGATGAGGAGGTGCTGATGTCTCTGGTGGTAGAATTGGGGCTAGACCGAGCCAATGAGCTTCCCGAGCTGTGGCTAGGGCAGAATGAGTTTGATTTCACTGCAGATTTTCCCTCTGGCTGCTGATGCCTAGTGCCCCTAAAAAATAATGAGGAAAAAAAGCCACCAAAACAGTTGTAAATAAAAGTTACTTGCAAAGAGATAACTGACTGGGTGTGTTCTTCATAGGGGTCTAAAGTTGGGGGTTACAATTCTGGGGTTGCAAGAGCCTGAGGGGTGTGAAAGGCTGGCTCAGGTGGCCTCTGAACTGCTGTTACCACCACTGTCCTTATCTCCTCAAGAATCG
The DNA here is from genome assembly GCF_947179515.1 of Apodemus sylvaticus. Lineage (NCBI taxonomy): Eukaryota > Metazoa > Chordata > Mammalia > Rodentia > Muridae > Apodemus > Apodemus sylvaticus. The sequence continues at coordinate 63,018,217 of NC_067495.1, read as the reverse complement.
TGGTACTTACCTGGAAAAGGAATAGCCCTATCTACCTGGGATGCTTGGGTAAGGAAGGTGTTCTAGTATTGAACTGTTATTTTCACATACCACAGATAATAAATACACAATAGGATCTTGTTTAAAAAGAAAGTAGAGGGGCTATGGACTGTGGCTTAGGATAGAACACTTGCCTAACATGCATGACTTTGTGAGTTCCAGTCCCAAAATGGAATGGCGCAAAAATCAAAGCACCAGTTAAGAAGTAAAAATTTGGGTTGGGCAGAGGCAGGCAGCTCTCTGTAAGGTGGAAGCCAGCCTGGTACATAAGCAAGTTCCAAGCCACCCAGAGCTACACAGTGAGAGCCTGTCTAAAAACGAAAAATGAAAGAAAGAAAGAAAGAAAGAAAGAAAGAAAGAAAGAAAGTAAGTAAGTTCCAGATACAGTTAAAGACCCCTTTGTCCAACTCTCCCTTAGTCCTGACTGCCTCCACAGAAATAATTATCTGTTCCTAGATCATCCTTGCCAACCTTGTTTTGTCCCTTAATGTGATGTGATTCAAACAAACAAACAGTTTTTTAGGGATGAATACAACTTAGCAGGGTCTGGAGGGAAACTCCGAGGTTCAGAGCTCTTGAGAAGACCCCGTTTTGATTCCTAGCATTCACATTGCTGCTCACAACCAATTGTAATTCCAGTCCCATGATCTGATCCCCTCTTCTGGCTTCTTTGGGCAGCAGGCATGCAGGCAGGCAAAAACACCCATACACATAAAATAAATTGTTTTAAAATAAGCTAGTAGTGGCACAGGAGCAGCATGTAGGTACAGGCGCAGGGTCTGGTGCAGTGATTAGATGCATTAGGGTCCCTTTCTGCTAAAGCCCTTGAAAAACATGTCTGGCCAGAGTTTACACCTGTTCCCCAGTTTGTTCTCCTTGATCTCTGAGCCTTGAGGTTCTCAGGATGGCAGTAGTGAAGAGAGATCTGAGTATGGGATCAATATTTGAAAATCTAAAAATTGTGGGGGTAACAACAATGCCACCAGGAGTCAGGTGACAGCAGAAAACAGCCTGGGTATCACTAGTGTATTAAGGTTCTCCAAAGAAAGAAAACCAGTAAGATATGTTTGTATGTATGTATGTATGTTACAATTGGTTAAGAGCTCCCATCATATGTATCATATATGTGTGTGTGTGTATATATATATATATATATATACACTATATATTCCTAGTATATATGGTATATATATATATATATATATATATATATATATATATATATATATATAATGTAGTGCACATAAATATGAGGTTGTAGAAACCAAGAAGTCCCTCAATCTGCCATCTGCCTAAGAAGGTCAAAGGGCAGTCACAGCACCAAGTGAGTCTCCACCTGAACATGAAAGTTTCAGGAGTGCTGAATGTCTCAGCTCAAAAAGAAGCCAATTCAGCCAGGTGGTGGTACATGCTTTTAATTCCAGCACTCAGGAGGCCAAGGCAGGTGGGTCTCGAGGTTCAAGGCCATCCCAGTTTACATAGTAAGTTCCCAGGCAGCAGGAACCACACAAAGAAACCCTGTCTCATAAAAGAAGGGGAAAGAGGAGGAGGAAGAAAGAAACCTTGTCTCAAACCAATCCAAACAGAGAGAGAGAGAGAGAGAGAGAGAGAGAGAGAGAGAGAGAGAGAAGGAGGGAGGGAGGGAGGGAGGGAGGGAAGGAGGGAGGGAGAATTGCATTCACCTTTCCTCCTCCTAGTTGTTCTATTCAAGCCCTTAACAGATCAGATGATGCCGAGTCATACATTCATTACTCAATCTACTCATTATCTAAATGCCGGCCTCTCTTAGCCACATGCAGAAATGAAAGTCTACTAGCTGCCTGGATATCTCTAGCTCCCCTGAAGTTACCATCACACCTAGCAAAGGTACTTCTGCTAGGAAGAGAGCAACCCTGCCTCCTGGTGTCAGCAGCCAGGAAGTGTGGTCACCTGAGCAGGCTTTCTGAGAGCCAGGTCTACTGGGGAGGATAGGGACAATACGAACAGGAAAGGGCACAGCCTAGGACAGTTGTGCACATTTCCAGAACTACCAGGAAGTCCTAGAAAGGCAAATCCCAGCCAGGGTCTCCTAGCGTAGGCTCGGCTGTACACAGGTGAGGAACACTGCCTGCTGGCAAGGACCCCTCAGCCCAGAACAGATGAGAACAGGTGGCAATGTCCCCAGGAGCCCGGTGGCTGTCCTGTTCCCTAGGGATAAACTAGAGAGACCCTGTGCCCGCTTAAATGGAACTCACAGTTCCAAGGCAGTCATGGCCTTGGAAGATGAATTGGACTTGCACATGGCAGCAAAACTGGGAGAGGTGGGAGCACAGCCTCCAATCACAGGGACAAATGGAACATTCCCAAGAAGATAGAACAGGGCTTGCTGGGAACCAGAACAAAACACCAGCAAAAAACAATCTTGAAATGAGAAGGCGTTCTCAAGGACACGAAGCTAAGGAAAACATTGATATATTTAACTACATTGTTTAGCTGCATTTTTGTGGGGGGTTGGTTTTGGTTTTGTGAGGCAGGGTCTCATTCTGCAGCTCTACCTGGCCTTGAACTCATTCTGCAGTCCAGGCTGGCCTTGGATTCATGGTAAACCTCCTGCCTCACCCTCTCAAGTATTGGAATTGCAGGCATGTACCACCACCTCAATATTTAACTGCATTTTAATAACTGCATGGTCACTACCCTCTAATCCCAGCACTATAGAGGTAGAAACAGGAGGATCACAAGTTCAAGTCCAGCCTGAACTACAAAAAAATACAAAATCATGAAAAAAAATCTTCATAGTAACACCACACACACACACACACACACACACACACACACACACACCATAAAAGTCAGGCATGGTAGTGCACACCTTTTAATTTCAGTACTCTAGAGGCAGATGTAAAGCAGATCTCTGTGATTTCAAGGTCACCCTGGTATACATAGTGAGTTCCAGGCCTGCTAGAGCTAAACAGTAGGCCTCCGTTTAAAAACCAGCAAAATTGGGCTGGAGAGATGGCTCAACAGTTAAAAGCACTGTCTGCTCTTCCAGAGGTCCTGAGTTCAATTCCCAGCAACCACATGGTGGCTCACAACCATCTGTAATGAGATCTGATTCTCTCTTCTGGTGTGTCTGAAGACAGTTACAGTGAACCCATAAATACAATAAACAAACATTTTGGTGGCTGGAGAGATGGCTCAGCGGTTAAGAGCACTGACTGGTCTTCCAAAGGTCCTGAGTTCAATTTCCAGCAAGCACATGGAGGCTCACAAGCATCTGTAGTGAAATCTGATGCTGTCCTCTGGCATGAAGGTATACATGCAAAGAGAGCACTCATATACACTAAATAAATAAGTCTTTAAAAAACAACAACAACAACAAAATAAAAGCAATATCATCCAGGTATAGTGGTACACACCAGTACTTGGAAGGTAGAAGCAGTCAGATCTCTGTGGCCTACAGGCCAGTCTGGTGTACGGAGCAAGTTCTAGGCCTGATATAAAAGCAGATAATAGCAACAATAAAACTCAGAAAAGAGATTTGGGATTTTGTTTGGAGGGAAGATGCATTTTATTTTTTTTTTTTTAGTGCTAAGAATCAAGCTCAGGGCCTCATACTTACTACATGTACTGCCTCTAAGCCATACTCCCCAGCCTTTAAAATAATAATTAATTTTTGCTGGGCGGTGGTGGCGCATGCCTGTAATCCCAGCACTCTGGGAAGCAGAGGCAGGCAGATTTCTGAGTTCGAGGCCAGCCTGGTCTACAGAGTGGATTCCAGGACAGCCAGGGCTATACAGAGAAACCCTGTCTCAAAAAAACCAAATCCAACCCCCCCAAAACAATTTTTAATATTTTCATAAATATTTTTATTATATTTTTTGGTACCATAGTCCCTATCTGTTTTCATGTTATTCCTTTTTCTTAAAGCACACACACACACACACACACACACACACACACACGGAAAAAAAACAATATGGAGTCCATTTGTGTTGTCAAACTACTCCTGAGTATAATAATGTCTGCCCTAGTGTGTGGTCTGATGTACCCAGTGCTACCCCAATGTGGAGATAAAACTCTCCTAACAGTGAGTGATTGCAAATAACCAAAGATAGGGTAGGACTTTGTGCCCACTTTTATTTTTCCATGCTTGGAATTTATTTGGCTCGAACCTGTGCAGGCCTTGTGAATACTGTCACAGTCTCTGTGAGTGCATATGTGCATCAGCCTGCTGTGTCTGAAAAATGCTGTTTCTTTGGAATCATCCACCACCTCTTGAGCTTAAAGTCTTTCTGTCTCCTCTCTGGCATATATCCCTGAGTCCTGAGGGGAGGAGTTGGTTAAAGACATCCCATTTAATACTGAGTACTCCAAAGTCTCTCTCTATACTTTGTCCAGTTGTGGATCTGTGTTGATTTCCATCTACTACAAGAAGTTTCTTTGATGGGGGCTGAGCAATACACTGGTCTGGGTCCCCAGGAAATGTGGTGGTTGTGGGGTCTCTAGAAGGGAGTACGTCTGAGTTAGTGGGAAGTCACAAAGGAATCTATTTGTCTCTCTACCAAGCCCTGGTTGTCCTGGGACTTATTTACACCGGGCAGATCCACCTATCTCTGCCTCCCAAGTGCTGGAATTAAAAAGCATGCACCACCACACCTAGCTCTAAAATACTTTTTGTTTGCTTGGTTGATTGAGACAAGGTTTCACTATGTAGCGCCGGTTGGCCTGGAACTCACTATGTAGGTCAGGCAAGCCTTGAACTCAATGTTCCTCCGGAATCTGCCTCCCAAGTGCTGAGATTAAAGGTATGCATCACCACAAGTGACTAAAACAGTTTTGTTTTGCTTTGTTTTTTAGGATTTTGATTTTATTATATATAAATATAGGTGTTTTGCTTGTATGTCTCTGTGGGTACCATATGCTTACCTGATACTCCCCAGGACCAGAAAAGGGTATCAGATCCCTTTGAACTAGAGTTGGTCTTGAGAACTAAACTTAGGTCTTCTGCAAAAGCAGCTAGCACTTTTAGCAGATAAGCCATATCTCCAGTCCCCTAAAAGTTTTAATACTTAACAAGAGTTCCTCACTTGAGTTAAATGCAATTTTAAACTACACTGGAACTTCTGGCTCTACAATAAGATGACATAAGCTCACTTTGCTTTGTTTCTCTCCATGAAGTTCAGTTATATGTCCTAGACAGAAAATAAGAAAATAAAAATAGACTGGCTAAGGACTCCAAGACTTGAGGAGCAACAATGTTTATCTCCCACAGACCAACAGATACCCCTAGACTGAGTGACAAGAACAGAAAAAGGGGGATACTGGGAGTGAGGAAGTTTTCTATAAGCAAGAGACTGGGAAAAGAGCAGCCCAGCAGGTGTCTAGCAGGAAGACCTAAGCCTAGCTCCGCAGCATAAGCTCCAGCTGGTGGTCTTGGACTTTGCAGCATCAAAGTTCCAAGCTGTCTCCATCCCTATCTAAAGTAGAGCCTCCCTCCATCAGGGAGCGATGTTTTCTTGTAGCAGTGACAGCAAAACCTTGTGGTTCCCAGCCTTGCACTCAGCAACATAAGGAGACCCTAGTGCAACTAGCTGCTACCCCCAGAATGTTACCCAGCAAAATCAGGCAGCTCAGAGCTTAAAAGGCCTTCTGTTTCTGTAAATAGAACCATCAAAGTCTAGAACAGGAGTCCCAGGAAAAGCAGAAGAATGAAGTAGAGTGAAATAATATTGCAAGAGTCAGAAAATGAAACTGTTGTTGGGAACACAGCCCACAAGAGCAGACCAGAACCTACATGCTGAACCTAAATAAACATGGTGACTGTATGTTGAAATAAAAGAGATTTGGCTGGACAGATGATGGCTCAGCAGATAAGAGCACTGACTGCTCTCTCAAAGGTCCTGAGTTCAAATCCCAGCAACCACATGGTGGCTCACAACCACCCAAAATGACACCTGATGCCCTCTTCTGGTGTGTCTGAAGACAGCTACAGTGTACATGCATATAATAATAAATAAATCTTTTAAAAAATTTTTAAAAAGAAATAAGAGATTTATTTTCAAAATATATTTTATGTTATGTATGACTGTTTTCCCTACATGTATACCATAGGCATGCCTGGTGCTAGTAGATGGCAGGAGAGGGCAATGGGTCCCCCCTGGAACTGGAGTGAGGATAGCTGTAGATCATCATATGAATGCTGGGAATTGACCCTGGATCATCTGCAAGAGCAACAAGTGCTGCAAACTCCTGAATCAAGGTCAAGATATACCAAACATGGGATGGGGAGATGGCTCAGCAGTTGTGAGTGCTTACTACTCTTCTAGAGATCAGTTCAATCCCCGGCACCCACATAGTAGGCCTCACAAACACCTATAACTCTAGCTCCAGAGAGATCTGACACCTCTGGCCTTTGAGAACATCTGCGCTTGTATGAGCAAACACACACACAAACACACACACACACACACATACAAAATAATTCTTGTCTAGGTATTGGTGGCATATGCCTTTAATCCCAGAAGTTGCAAGGCAGAAACAGATGGATCCCTGTGGGTTTGAGGCCAGCTTGGTCTACAGTGCTAGATCAGGGACAGCCAGGACTGTTAGAGAAAGAAACCCTGTCTCCATAAAACAAAATGATGGTGATGATGATAATGATGGTGGTGGTGGTGATGGTGATAATACCATTTTTTTTAACGTTTACAAAAGAGCTATCTAAACTGAAACATCCAAGATGCTCATTGAAAATAACTCATCCTAAGGAGCCTGACAAATCACAACTGGCATGAGACAAACCAGTGAACTTCGACCTATAGGAAGATGAGTCCAACAATGCAACAATTTGACAAAACCTTTAAAAATCACTAAAACATAAATATGCCTGGAGAGTTGCTCGGCAGTGTAGCACTTGCCTTGCATGCAGGAGGCCCTGGGTTCAATCCCCAATCCTGACATTTTAAAAATCAATAAATGTACAGACCTGTAATCCCAGCCCCTGGGAGGGGTGGAGGGCAGACAGATTTTCAGAAGATTGAAAATTGAAGGCCTGCCAGGCTGTAGAGTGACTTCAAGCATGGATAATTCACTGAGACGCCATTTTGGCAGTATTGGGAATTTGAGGCAAGTGCTTTACCACCAAGCAGGAGCCTTGAACTTTAAAAAAAAAATATTTTTAAAGGACAAAAAAATCTCAGCAAATAAATATGAGAGATGGTTTAGAAGCTAAGAGCATATCCTATTCTTGTAGAAAGCCTGACTTCAATTCCAGCTCACAACTGCCTGGATATGCAGCTCCAGGGAATCTGACACCATCTTCTGACCTCTGGAAAGTACACACATATACATCACAAAGCACACACGCACATGCGTGTGTACACACCACACACACACACACACATCTTTTAAAAGCTAAACTTTTGCCGAGCAGTGGTGGCACATGCCTTTAATCCCAGCACTTGGGAGGCAGAGGCAGGTGGATTTCTGAGTTCGAGGCCAGCCTGGTCTACAAAGTGAGTTCCAGGACAGCCAGGGCTATACAGAGAAACCCTGTCTTGAAAAAAACCAAAAAAAAAAAAAAAAAAAAAAAAAGCTAAACTTTCCTTGAGCTGGTGAGATGGCTCAGTGGTTAAGAGCACTGACTGCTCTTACAGAGGTCCTGAGTTCAAATTCCAGCAACCACATGGTGGCTCACAGCCATCCACAATGGAGTCTGACACTCTCTTCTGGGGTGTTTGAAGACAGTTACAGTGTACTTACATATAATAATAAATAAATCTTTAGCCAGGCAGTAGTGGCACACACCTTTAATCCTAACACTTGGGAGGCAGAGGCAGGCAGATTTCTGAGTTTGAGGCCAGCCTGGTCTACAGAGTGAGTTCCAGGAGAAACCCTGTCTTGACAAACCAAAAAAAAAAAAAAAAGCTAAACTTTCAAAGATCATTGGATAGACTCAATAGTAGATGGAAATTACATGGGTACAATATATGATAATACTTATGCCAACCACTAAAACCACTACACATAATAACATATGTGTGGGTATAAAAAGAAAAGCCTTCAGCACAGCAAAGGAAGGAGTGACAGCCTTCAGAAAGGGGAAAATAATCATTGCCACATCTATATTTAACATAGGATTAACATTCAGAATGCAAAAACAGTTTTAAAAAGTAAACACCGTGAGCTGGAGAGATGGCTCAGCAGTTAAGAGCACCGAGTTCAATTCCCAGCAACCACATGGTGGCTCACAACCATCTGTAATGGGATCCGATGCCCGCTTCTGGCACGCAGACATATATGCAGGCAGAATGTTGTATACATAATAAATAAGTAAATCTTTAAAAAAAATTAAGAGCTAGAGAGATGGCTCAGCGGTTAAGAGCACTGACAGCTCTTCCAAAGGACCTGAGTTCAAATCCCAGCAACCACGTGGTAGCTCACAACCTTCTGTAATGAGATCTGATGCTCTCTTCTGGTGTGTCTGAAGACAGCTACGGTGTACTTACAACTAATAAATAAATAAATCTTTGGGCCGGAGCAAGCGAGGCCGGAGTAAGCAGAGGTTCTGAGTTCAATTCCCAGCAACCACAGGATGGCTCACAACCATCTAGGGGTGGTGACATGCTCCTTTATTCCCAGAACTCAGTATTTGGAGATAGGTAGATTAAGGGTTCAGATCATCCTTGCCTACACCTCAACTTCAAGGCCAGTCTGAGCTGTAAGAAACTCTTCCTCAGCCGGGCAGTGGTGGCGCACTCCTGTAATCCCAGCAATCTGGGAGGCAGAGGCAGGCAGATTTCTGAGTTCGAGGCCAGCCTGGTCTACAGAATGAGTTCCAGGACAGCCAGGGCTATTCAGAGAACCCATGCCTCCAAAAAAAAAAAAAGAAAGAAAGAAAGAAAAAAGAAAGAAAGAAAGAAAGAAAGAAAGAAAGAAAGAAAGAAAGAAAGAAAGAAAGAAAGAAAGAAAGAAAGAAAGAAAGAAACTCTTCCTCAAAAGAGACAGAAGAATACAGAAAAGGACCTGGGGAAAATCAATGAATCCAAAGTTGGTTCTCAAAAAAAAAAAAATCAATAAAATTGTCTAAACTCTAGCAAGACTAATAGAGATAAAGGGAGAGACAACATTAATTAGCAGTATCAGAAATGAACAGGAGTATCACTACCAATCCTACAGCCAGTAACAGAAGAACAAGAAAATGGAGTGACATGGTGTGCATGTGTGCCACACTTAAAAGAACTGCAGTGCCGGGCGATGGTGGCGCATGCCTGTAACCCCAGCACTCTGGGAGGCAGAGGCAGGCAGATTTCTGAGTTCAAAGTCAGCCTTGTCTACAGAGTGAGTTCCAGGACAGCCAGGGCTACACAGAGAAACCCTGTCTCAAAAAAAAAAAAAAAAAAAAAAAAAAAAAAAAAAAAAAAATCCAACAAAAACAAAAAAAAAACAAAAACAAAAAAAAAACAAAACCAAAAAAAACAAAAAACAAACTTGATTTTTGATGTAGAAATTTAGATTACTGATCTCTCTCTCTCTCTCTCTCTCTCTCTCTCTCTCTCTCTCTCTCTCTCTCTCTCTCTGCCATTTTTGTGAAACATGAGGTGATAAAGTCACTTCCCAAGTATTACATATCACCCTGATCCTGACATCTGGTTCCAACAAAGGCTATATACAGAACAAAAAAACAGAAGATCAAAATATTTCCTGAGCCAAGTGTGGTGGCACACAGCCTCAATTCAAGCACTCGAGAGGCAGAGGTAAGTAGATCTTGGTGAGTTTGAAGCCAGCTGGTCTAAGTATTGAGTTTGGGGACAGCCAGATCTACACTGTGAGACCTTGTCTCGGGAATATTTCTGGAACTTAAGTGAAACATTCTAAACAAAAATTAAGAAGACCAATCAATCCAACAACACATAAAAGGAAGCCTACACTGTGCCCAAGTGGGGTATCTGTTGAAATGCAAAGCGGATTCAGCATTCAAAGTTCAGTCAAGTGCTGTAAATGCTGCACACTCTGGAACCCAGCAGTTGGGAAAGTGAGGCATCTGAAATTCTAGGCCAACCCCGGGCTGCACAGCAACAACTATTTTCTAAAACAAAACAACAACAACAACCTCACTCAGAACTACACATGCAGATTATCCCAGCCACGTGGGAGGCAGAAGAATAACTCCACTCCAGTTCAAAAGAAACCTTGGCAGCACCGCGGTGAGATCTTGCCTCAGAAAATATCAAATAAAAGTAACATTTTTAAAACTCAGGATATGCTAGGCTTGGTGGCACATGCCTTTGATCCCAGCACTAGGGAAGCCAAGGCCAGTAGAGCTCTGAGAATTTGAGGCCAGCCTGGTCTACATAGCAAGTTCCATGACAGCCAGGGATACATGGTAAGACCCTGTCTCAAAAACAAAAAACAAAAAACAAAAAACAAAAAACAAAAAAAAAAGGAAAGACAGGAGCTGGAGAGCTGGCTCAGTGGTTAAAATCACTTGATGCTCTTGCAGAGGACTCAAGTTTGGTTCCCAGCACCCACATATGGCACATAACCACCTGTAACTTCAGTTTCAGGGGATCTGACACCTTCTTCAAGCACATACATGGTGCACATACATATGTGCAGACAAACACTTAAATGCATAAAAAGTAAGTGATCAGGGAGGAAAATGGTAGAGCCAAGCATGTGACCTCAGTGGTAGAGCACTTGTCTAGCATTGGCATAGCCCTGGTACCAACCCTATCATGTAAGACAAACAAATTCTAAGAGTATCCTCCTTAATGGAGATCAATTAAATGCTTTCCCTCAAGGCTATGATTTGCCTGTCTGTTTGGGGGGCAGTTTTGCTTTGTGCCTGGACCAGAATTCCCTGTGTAGACTCACTGGTCTTCTGCTTACAGCAACCTGCCTCAACAATCCTGCCACAGCTCCCCAAGTGCTGGGCTTATAGGTGTGCACCAGCACACTCTGTTTGAGACAGGATGTTGCTATGTAGCTCAGGCTATCCTTTAGACATGAACCAGTCAGCATTCTTTGTTTTTAATTTATTAGTTATTTATATGTATTCACATGTGTTAATATGTATAGACACGTGCACAGACTACAATAAGGCCTTTGACCCCCTGGAACTGGAATAACAGGTGGTTGTGAGCCATCTGACTTGGGCGTGAGAAACAGACTCCAATTCTCTGCAAGAGCAGCGCAGGCTGAACCAACTCTCCATCACTGACCATTCTTATACACGGTAGCACTATAAGTCACAGCCCCCGTAGTAAAGCAAGACAAGCAATAAAAGGCATGCCAGTCAGAAAGAGAATGATCTCTAAAAGTTCTGAATGTGATGGTCTATGTAGAAAACCCCAAGGAATCTACAAAAATACTCACAAGCCAACAACCCAAAGCAATCATATTTCCATATGCTATCAAGACACAAGACACTAAAATTTAAAACATAATACCACTCATCACTACTACATCTATTATTTATTTATTTATAAGAAGTTATTTATTTATAAAACCAGAGGCACTTGGTAGTATAGTTCAGTTGGTAGAGCTATCATGTAACATGTATGAAGGCCTAGGTTCCAGTACCATACAGACTGAGGGCCATGACACATACCTATAACCCCAGCAGTTGGGAGGTGGAGCAGGGGGATCAGGAGTTCAAGACCATCCTCTACATAAGGAGTCAGAGGCCAGCTTAGGGTCTGTGGAAGCCTGTCTCAAAATTAATTAATGTGTTAAATTAAATCTGGTCAGGATCTAAGTGCTAAAAATTAGAAAGTGCTGAGGGAAGATCAAAAGGAAAAAGGAATCCATAAATTTAATGGCATTTCTATAACGATCTCTTTGTAGATTATAAGCATTTTAAAATTGACATGGTAAATCCCAGCACTGGGGAAACAGAGGCAGGAGGACTCTAAGCTAGTGGCCAGCATCTACATGGCAGGCATCCCCACATTTCCATGGAAAAGGCCGGGTGAAGGGGCACATGCCTTTACTGCCTGCACTCAGGACACTGAAGCAGGTGAGCTCTGTGAGTCCCAAGCCATACTGTTCTACATATGACTTCTAGGCCAACCAGGGCTACATAGCAAGACCCCTATCTTTAAAAAAAGGTTTACATGGAAGAAGAAAAAAATAAAAATTACATGGACAGATAGAGGAACCACAGTGGCTAAAAGAATAAATGTGGCTTAAAGAAGAATGGGGTGAATGGATTGCTATGATGGACAGTAAGGTTTTCCTCCAGAGATACTGGAGGAAAGAGACACAGGAATTAATACACAGAATGAAGAAACCAGATGCAAACTCATACAGTGCAGCCAGATGATCTTGACAAAGGTGCAAAGATGATTTAAAGTACAAAGGATAGCCTTTTCAAGTAATGGTAAATGAGCAAAAACATAGGCCTGGAAACACACACACACACACACACACACACACACACACAGAGAGAGAGAGAGAGAGAGAGAGAGAGAGAGAGAGAGAGAGAGAGAGAGAGAGAGAGAGAGAGAGAGAGAAGGGGTAGAAAAAAGCAAAAAGCAAAATCTAAGGCTAGGTAAAGAATTCTTAGACTTATACTAAAAATAAATTCATAAAAGAAAAATTAATAAAAAATCTTGCCAATATTAAAACATTTTGCTCTATGAAAACCCATGTGAAGAGAATATGAAAAACTAGAGAAAGGTCATAGAGCTAATTACATTCCTCAGACCATGGAGGGGGAACAGGGGGAGGGGGATCAGCCATTGCCCACCTGCGGGCGGGGGAGGCCCAGAACACATAGACACATTCCCTGGCCCGAAGTTGGCCACTTACAGACAAGGGAAGTCCTGGCCACCTCATTCCCAAAAGACCAACCAGTGTAAAAGTCACACTGTTCTGCCAAACACATTGTACCTAATGGCTGCTGCTCTGCAAACTGTATAAAAACTGACCGAACAGGCTGCGTGGAGTCATTCTCTCTCTCTCTCTCCTTTGTGTGCAGGAAGACCCCAGCATGCTGGAACAATAAAATTCCTCTTGCTTTTGCATTGATTCCCAGCTCACTGGAGGGTGATGGTGGTGGTGGTGGTGGTCCTCCAGTAAGGGTAAGTTAAGGCTCGCCAGAGTCTTATACTCCCTACCCTCCTTCCTGCTTCTCCCTTTCCTCCTGTACCCCTCTTCCCCTAGCCTCTCTCTCCTTCCCCCTTAATTTAGGTGTCTATGCATGTTCACCCACAGTGCTATGGTGTGGTACTCCTATGACAGTCAGGGGACTTAGAGGAATCTGGGTCCTTTATTGCTCTCATCCACTATGTGTAACCCAAGGCTCAAACTCAGGCTCTGAGACCTGGTGACAACTGCCTTTACCCACCATCTCAAAGGCCTACTGGCATGAATTGTGAGTCGATCTGTCTCCCTTCAAACCCCCAGACTGCCCTGGAAATCACTATGCAGGTCAAGTTAGGCCAGCAAGGTCAGACCAGACTGGAATGGCACAGCATCACTTCAGGCAACCCAGAACCCATGACCCTACCCCTGGATCAGTACTAGACAATATATTAATGGTGGGATTATACACCAGCTGAACTAGGCTGCCCTCCTTCCCATGGCAAGAACTGTATACAGGAGCTTCACAAAAAGAAAGTTACCATCCATCATCCAAACTTGGAAAGCCCTTTCCCCATATGGCTCACAGACTTAACCTGCAGGCACTACTATACTCCAGCCCTATAGTGCAGTCCTTCAGTGCAACCCATTTGCCCCCTTTCAATATACTTAATTTTTTAACGTTTCCATTGAAAAGGAATCTGCAAATCACCTATTTGACAATGGACTGGAGTCCTAGCATGTGTAATGAATTTTCCATATTTAACAATAAAAACCAAACCATCTAATTAGAAAATGGACAAAAGACACACATAGAAGTATCACTGAAGAGGATATATAGATGACAAATCAGTACATGAGAAGATCATCAATGCCACCAGCCATCAGGGAAATGCTACCAAAACCACAACTTGCTATATACTCATCAGATTCATACACACAGACCACCACCAGCAGCAGCAGCAGCAGTAGCAAAAACATTTAGAA